>NC_069502.1:768707639-768900139 GCF_027579735.1 Bombina bombina
TGAGGAGACTACATGTGCAGTCAGGAACCAATGTGCCATCAAAGCCGCCAATGGGAATAGTTTCAGTTCCCGTTGAGCTGTGCCAATAGGTTAAGATGATCTGTGACCCACTAGGTATAAAGCATGTGTCAACCATGTGATATGCGTAGCAGGCAGGGCAAAAAGTCAGAAACCAAAAAAATAAAAAATAAATATATAAATTCAAAACAATTTGTGCTGAAGCATGGATACACCTACACACTGCTGCCAACACACTTTGTCACGACACACAGTTTGGAAAGCACTGAGTTAGGTTCTACTATTAGAAAGGTTCTACTATTAGCCATGGCTTGTCATATTTACTAGGCATAACCACATGTAAGAGATGTCTAGTTATGGTATTGCTTTCCTTTGTGCACTTTCTTCTAGCCAGTTTGTTATCTGTTATACTGTACTATCCTATTATACAAATAGAGAGATACTGACAGATACTGTACCATATTGTTATATTATGCCAGGGATGGCCAACTGTGTTATGGAGTCGGCCATCACTATATTATACTATATAGAGAGAGTAAGAGAGAAACACAGAGAATTTCCTGCATGGTGAGAAATCATCCACTTATTTTACGGAGTACTGTAATGTAAGTGTCTATCCTTCACATAAAGAGTATTAGGGAATTCACCTTAATGGAATGCACAGTTCCCAATGTAAAATTTTACTTTAAAACAAACCCTTAGGGGCATATAACACTGGCAAAGCTTTAGACAGCTTTAGAGAATCGGGCCCAGAGATAAAGATACATTTATTTATATATATTCCCAGGACATACTTGAAAAACGAGAGAAATCTCAATGTATCCTTTCTGGTAAAATATTTTATAAATAAATATATACATGCAAGCAATGCTAATCTCTGGGCTGGGAACACAATTAGCTACTGTGTGACTGCACTGAGTATATACAAATGTAACTGATAAAATGCTTAAAAACATGTTAAAGAAGCCCCTTTTAATACGCTTTGCAAGGTGTTCTTCATGAGCTACCTACTAGTTTTCTCTTACATTGGTGTGTCCGGTCCACGGCTTCATCCTTACTTGTGGGATATTCTCATTACCTAGAGGAAGTGGCAAAGAGAACACACAGCAGAGCTGTCCATATAGCTCCCCTCAGGCTCCGCCCCCCCAGTCATTCTCTTTGCCGCTCTGAACAAGTAGCATCTCCACGGGGGTGGTAAAGAGTTTGTGGTGTTAGTTTGTAGTTTTTATTTCTTCTATCAAAAGTTTATTTTAAAATAGTGCCGGCTTGTACTATTTACTCTGAAGCAGAAAGTGATGAAGATTTCTGCTGAGAGGACTATGATTTTAGCATCAGTAACTTAAATCCATTGCTGTTCCCACGCAGGACTGTTGAATACAGGAGAACTTCAGTTGGGGGGAACAGTTTGCAGGCTTAACTGCTTCAGGTATGATCAGTCATTTTTCTAACAAAACCCAGTAATGCTAGAAGACTGTCTGTAATCCCCATAGGGGAAGGTAAGCCATGTTTCTTAGACTATGTATAAAATAATGGCTTAAATAAAGGGCTTAGTTGCTGGTTGACACTATTTTGAGCTTAATCGATTGCTTCTTAGCATAATTATTTATAGTTTAGGTGTTTTTTGTGACTTATAAAAACGCTTATGGGTTTTTTTATTCGCCTGGCATTTGATTAGACTCCTAATCTCCTCAGAAAGGCCCCAGCACTGTGTAATGCAGAGGAGGAGGCCTCATTTTCGCGCCTCAGTTGCGCAGTTGTTTCTTTCATGTAATTAACAAGAGTCCATGAGCTAGTGACGTATGGGATATACATTCCTACCAGGAGGGGCAAAGTTTCCCAAACCTTAAAATGCCTATAAATACACCCCTCACCACACCCACAAATCAGTTTTACAAACTTTGCCTCCAAGGGAGGTGGTGAAGTAAGTTTGTGCTAGATTCTACGTTGATATGCGCTCCGCAGCAAGTTGGAGCCCGGTTTTCCTCTCAGCGTGCAGTGAATGTCAGAGGGATGTGAAGAGAGTATTGCCTATTGAATGCAGTGATCTCCTTCTACGGGGTCTATTTCATAAGGTTCTCTGTTATCGGTCGTAGAGATTCATCTCTTACCTCCCTTTTCAGATCGACGATATACTCTTATATTTACCATTACCTCTACTGATTCTCGTTTCAGTACTGGTTTGGCTTTCTACAAACATGTAGATGAGTGTCCTGGGGTAAGTAAGTCTTAATTTCTGTGACACTCTAAGCTATGGTTGGGCACTTTATTTATAAAGTTCTAAATATATGTATTCAAACATTTATTTGCCTTGACTCAGAATGTTCAACTTTCCTTATTTTCAGACAGTCAGTTTCATATTTGGGATTATGCATTGAATTATCATATTTTTCTTACCTCAAAAATTTGACTTTTTTCCCTGTGGGCTGTTAGGCTCGCGGGGGCTGAAAATGCTTCATTTTATTGCGTCATTCTTGGCGCTGACTTTTTTGGCGCAAAAATTCTTTTCCGTTTCCGGCGTCATACGTGTCACCGGAAGTTGCGTCATTTTTTGACGTTATTTTGCGCCAAAAATGTCGGCGTTCCGGATGTGGCGTCATTTTTGGCGCCAAAAGCATTTAGGCGCCAAATAATGTGGGCGTCTTATTTGGCGCTAAAAAATATGGGCGTCGCTTTTGTCTCCACATTATTTCAGTCTCATTTTTCATTTGCTTCTGGTTGCTAGAAGCTTGATATTTGGCATTCTTTCCCATTCCTGAAACTGTCTTATAAGGAATTTGATCTATTTTGCTTTATATGTTGTTTTTTCTCTTACATATTGCAAGATGTCTCACGTTGCATCTGAGCCAGAAGATACTACAGGAAAATCACTGCCTGCTGGATCTACCAAAGCTAAGTGTATCTGCTGTAAACTTTTGGTAGCTATTCCTCCAGCTGTTGTTTGTAATAATTGTCATGACAAACTTGTTAAAGCAGATAATATTTCCTTTAGTAATGTACCATTGCCTGTTGCAGTTCCCTCAACATCTAAGGTGCAGAATGTTCCTGATAACATAAGAGATTTTGTTTCTGAATCCATAAAGAAGGCTTTGTCTGTTATTTCTCCTTCTAGTAAACGTAAAAAGTCTTTTAAATCTTCTCTCTCTACAGATGAATTTTTAAATGAACACCATCATTCTGATTCTTTGGACTCTTCTGGTTCAGAGGATTCTATCTCAGAGATTGATGCTGATAAATCTTCATATTTATTTAAGATGGAATTTATTCACTCTTTACTTAAAGAAGTACTAATTGCTTTAGAAATAGAGGATTCTAGTCCTCTTGATACTAATTCTATACGTTTGGATAAGGTTTTTAAAGCTCCTGCGGTTATTCCAGAAGTTTTTCCTGTTCCTAATGCTATTTCTGCAGTAATTTCCAAAGAATGGGATAAATTGGGTAATTCATTTACTCCTTCTAAACGTTTTAAGCAATTATATCCTGTTCCGCCTGACAGGTTAGAATTTTGGGACAAAATCCCTAAAGTTGATGGGGCTATTTCTACCCTTGCTAAACGTACTACCATTCCTACGTCAGATGGTACCTCGTTTAAGGATCCTTTAGATAGAAAAATTGAATCTTTTCTAAGAAAAGCTTATCTGTGTTCAGGTAATCTTCTTAGACCTGCTATATCATTGGCTGATGTTGCTGCAGCTTCAACTTTTTGGTTGGAAACTCTAGCGCAACAAGTAACAAATCGTGATTCTCATGATATTATTATTCTTCTCCAGCATGCTAATAATTTTATCTGTGATGCCATTTTTGATATTATTAGAGTTGATGTTAGGTTTATGTCTCTGGCTATCTTAGCCAGAAGAGCTTTATGGCTTAAGACTTGGAATGCTGATATGGCTTCTAAATCAACTCTACTTTCCGTTTCTTTCCAGGGAAACAAATTATTTGGTTCTCAGTTGGATTCTATTATTTCAACTGTTACTGGTGGGAAAGGAACTTTTTTACCACAGGATAAAAAATCTAAAGGTAAAAACAGGGCTAACAATCGTTTTCGTTCCTTTCGTTTCAACAAAGAACAAAAGCCTGATCCTTCGTCCTCAGGAGCAGTTTCAGTTTGGAAACCATCTCCAGTCTGGAATAAATCCAAGCCTGCTAGAAAGGCAAAGCCTGCTTCTAAGTTCACATGAAGGTACGGCCCTCATTCCAGTTCAGCTGGTAGGGGGCAGGTTACGTTTTTTCAAAGAAATTTGGATCAATTCTGTTCACAATCTTTGGATTCAGAACATTGTTTCAGAAGGGTACAGAATTGGTTTCAAGATGAGACCTCCTGCAAAGAGATTTTTTCTTTCCCGTGTCCCAGTAAATCCAGTGAAAGCTCAAGCATTTCTGAATTGTGTTTCAGATCTAGAGTTGGCTGGAGTAATTATGCCAGTTCCAATTCCGGAACAGGGGATGGGGTTTTATTCAAATCTCTTCATTGTACCAAAGAAGGAGAATTCCTTCAGACCAGTTCTGGATCTAAAATTATTGAATCGTTATGTAAGGATACCAACGTTCAAAATGGTAACTGTAAGGACTATATTGCCTTTTGTTCAGCAAGGGAATTATATGTCCACAATAGATTTACAGGATGCATATCTGCATATTCCGATTCATCCAGATCATTATCAGTTCCTGAGATTCTCTTTTCTAGACAAGCATTACCAATTTGTGGCTCTACCGTTTGGCCTTGCTACAGCTCCAAGAATTTTCACAAAGATTCTCGGTGCCCTTCTGTCTGTAATCAGAAAACAGGGTATTGTGGTATTTCCTTATTTGGACGATATCTTGGTACTTGCTCAGTCTTTACATTTAGCAGAGTCTCATACGAATCGACTTGTGTTGTTTCTTCAAGATCATGGTTGGAGGATCAATTTACCAAAAAGTTCTTTGATTCCTCAAACAAGGGTAACCTTTCTGGGTTTCCAGATAGATTCAGTGTCCATGACTCTGTCTTTAACAGACAAGAGACGTCTAAAATTGATTACAGCTTGTCGAAACCTTCAGTCTCAATCATTCCCTTCGGTAGCCTTATGCATGGAAATTCTAGGTCTTATGACTGCTGCATCGGACGCGATCCCCTTTGCTCGTTTTCTCATGCGACCTCTTCAGCTCTGTATGCTGAACCAATGGTGCAGGGATTACACGAAGATATATCAATTAATATCTTTAAAACCGATTGTTCGACACTCTCTAACGTGGTGGACAGATCACCATCGTTTAATTCAGGGGGCTTCTTTTGTTCTTCCGACCTGGACTGTAATTTCAACAGATGCAAGTCTCACAGGTTGGGGAGCTGTGTGGGGATCTCTGACGGCACAAGGAGTTTGGGAATCTCAGGAGGTGAGATTACCGATCAATATTTTGGAACTCCGTGCAATTTTCAGAGCTCTTCAGTTTTGGCCTCTTCTGAAGAGAGAATCGTTCATTTGTTTTCAGACAGACAATGTCACAACTGTGGCATACATCAATCATCAAGGAGGGACTCACAGTCCTCTGGCTATGAAAGAAGTATCTCGAATTTTGGTTTGGGCGGAATCCAGCTCCTGTCTAATCTCTGCGGTTCATATCCCAGGTGTAGACAATTGGGAAGCGGATTATCTCAGTCGCCAAACGTTGCATCCGGGCGAATGGTCTCTTCACCCAGAGGTATTTCTTCAGATTGTTCAAATGTGGGGGCTCCCAGAGATAGATCTGATGGCCTCTCATCTAAACAAGAAACTTCCCAGGTATCTGTCCAGATCCCGGGATCCTCAGGCGGAGGCAGTGGATGCATTATCACTTCCTTGGAAGTATCATCCTGCCTATATCTTTCCACCTCTAGTTCTTCTTCCAAGAGTAATCTCCAAGATTCTGAGGGAATGCTCGTTTGTTCTGCTAATAGCTCCGGCATGGCCTCACAGGTTTTGGTATGCGGATCTTGTCCGGATGGCATCTTGCCAACCATGGACTCTTCCGTTAAGACCAGACCTTCTGTCGCAAGGTCCTTTTTTCCATCCGGATCTGAAATCCTTAAATTTAAAGGTATGGAGATTGAACGCTTGATTCTTGGTCAAAGAGGTTTCTCTGACTCCGTGATTAATACTATGTTACAGGCTCGTAAATCTGTATCTCGAGAGATATATTATAGAGTCTGGAAGACTTATATTTCTTGGTGTCTTTCTCATCATTTTTCTTGGCATTCTTTTAGAATACCGAGAATTTTACAGTTTCTTCAGGATGGTTTAGATAAGGGTTTGTCCGCAAGTTCTTTGAAAGGACAAATCTCCGCTCTTTCTGTTCTTTTTCACAGAAAGATTGCTATTCTTCCTGATATTCATTGTTTTGTACAAGCTTTGGTTCATATAAAACCTGTCATTAAGTCAATTTCTCCTCCTTGGAGTTTGAATTTGGTTCTGGGAGCTCTTCAAGCTCCTCCGTTTGAACCTATGCATTCATTGGACATTAAATTACTTTCTTGGAAAGTTTTGTTCCTTTTGGCCATCTCTTCTGCTAGAAGAGTTTCTGAATTATCTGCTCTTTCTTGTGAGTCTCCTCTTCTGATTTTTCATCAGGATAAGGCGGTGTTGCGAACTTCTTTTGAATTTTTACCTAAAGTTGTGAATTCCAACAACATTAGTAGAGAAATTGTGGTTCCTTCATTATGTCCTAATCCTAAGAATTCTAAGGAGAAATCGTTGCATTCTTTGGATGTTGTTAGAGCTTTGAAATATTATGTTGAAGCTACGAAATCTTTCCGTAAGACTTCTAGTCTATTTGTTATCTTTTCCGGTTCTAGGAAAGGCCAGAAAGCTTCTGCCATTTCTTTGGCATCTTGGTTGAAATCTTTAATTCATCTTGCCTATGTTGAGTCGGGTAAAATTCCGCCTCAGAGAATTACAGCTCATTCTACTAGGTCAGTATCTACTTCCTGGGCGTTTAGGAATGAAGCTTCGGTTGACCAGA
Organism: Bombina bombina; assembly: GCF_027579735.1. Taxonomy (NCBI): domain Eukaryota; kingdom Metazoa; phylum Chordata; class Amphibia; order Anura; family Bombinatoridae; genus Bombina; species Bombina bombina. The sequence goes on from NC_069502.1 coordinate 768,714,633, forward strand.
TCTGCAAAGCAGCAACTTGGTCCTCTTTGCATACTTTTACTAAATTCTACCATTTTGATGTATTTTCTTCTTCTGAAGCAGTTTTTGGTAGAAAAGTTCTTCAGGCAGCGGTTTCAGTTTGAATCTTCTGCTTATGTTTTTCGTTAAACTTTATTTTGGGTGTGGATTATTTTCAGCAGGAATTGGCTGTCTTTATTTTATCCCTCCCTCTCTAGTGACTCTTGTGTGGAAAGATCCACATCTTGGGTAGTCATTATCCCATACGTCACTAGCTCATGGACTCTTGTTAATTACATGAAAGAAAACATAATTTATGTAAGAACTTACCTGATAAATTCATTTCTTTCATATTAACAAGAGTCCATGAGGCCCACCCTTTTTTGTGGTGGTTATGATTTTTTTGTATAAAGCACAATTATTCCAATTCCTTATTTTATATGCTTCGCACTTTTTTTCTTATCACCCCACTTCTTGGCTATTCGTTAAACTGATTTGTGGGTGTGGTGAGGGGTGTATTTATAGGCATTTTAAGGTTTGGGAAACTTTGCCCCTCCTGGTAGGAATGTATATCCCATACGTCACTAGCTCATGGACTCTTGTTAATATGAAAGAAATGAATTTATCAGGTAAGTTCTTACATAAATTATGTTTTTTGACAAGAAAGTTCATGCAGCCTCATGTGTGGTGTCCAGGGACTTCAGAGGGACTTCAGACAGGCTTATTTCTACTCCATATAATCCCTAAGGACGGTAAAAGCCTCAGCAGAAGCTGTGGCATAGTACAAATTCATGTTTTAGCTCCGGTTTGGGCATTAAGGGGTTAATTGAGCTGAAAATTTGCGTGCAATCTTTTCAAAGCATTAGGATAATGTGGTGAAATTTCATTAAAATCGGATGTTTCCTTGATGGTTTTTTGATGTTTTGGTAATAAAGTGTGTTCTTTTATTATTTAAAGACACAGTAACGTTTTTGTCAAAAGTATTTTTTATTGCATTTTAGTGCTGTCTAAGTCTGTCAGACATGTCTGAGCCTTCAGATAGCGCTTGTTCTATATGTTTAAAAGCCATGGCGGTACCCCCATTGAATTTATGTTTGAAGTGTGCTATAGCGTCCAAGCAGTTTAAGGACCATACAATGATACTTAAAAATGTAGCCCAAGATGTATCTTTAGCTGAAGGTAACGAGGAGAGTATTTTATCTTCCCCTTCTGTGTCAACACCAGTTATGCCCGCGCAGGCGATGCCCAGCACATCTAACGCATCGATCCCTGTTACTTTGCAGCAATTAGCAACAATCATGGATAATTCTCTCGCAGCTTTTTTATCCAAACTGCCAGCATTTCCAAGAAAGCGCAATAGCTCAGTTTTAAATACAGAAAATGAGCAATCAGACGCAGCGGATAATTTATCTGTAGTGCCCTCACATCAATCTGACTTGGCGGTGAGGGAGGGCCTGTCTGAGGGAGAAATTTTTGACTCGGGAAAAGTTGCTCAGCAGGCAGAGCCAGATACTATAGCATTTAAATTTAAGCTAGAGCACCTCCGCGCCCTGCTTAAGGAGGTTTTAGCTACGCTAGATGATTGTGACCCCTTGGTGGTCCCGGTAAAATTGTGTAAAATGGACAAATTCTTAGAGGTCCCGGTACACACTGATGCATTTCCGATACCTAAGAGGGTGGCGGATATTGTGACCAGGGAGTGGGAGAGACCAGGTGTACCTTTTGTTTCCCCCCCCCTATATTTAAGAAAATGTTCCCCATTGTTGACCCCAGAATGGATGCGTGGCAGACGGTCCCTAGGGTGGAGGGGGCAGTTTCAACACTAGCTAAGCGCACCACTATACCAATAGAAGATAGTTGTGCTTTCAAAGATCCTATGGATAAATAATTGGAAGGTTTGCTTAAGAAAATATTTGTTCAACAAGGTTTTCTTCTTCAACCAATTTCTTGCATTATTCCTGTAACCACTGCAGCGGCTTTTTGGTTTGAGGAATTAAAGAACTCCCTACAGAGGGAGACCCCTTATGATGAGGTTATGGACAGAATTCACGCCCTGAAGTTGGCTAATTCTTTCATTACAGATGCCGCTCTTCACTAAATTAGCTGCGAAAAATTCTGGTTTTGCAATCGTGGCGCGTAGGGCGCTTTGGCTAAAATCTTGGTCGGCGGATGTGTCGTCCAAAACAAAATTGCTTAATATTCCTTTCAAGGGTAAGACCCTTTTCGGGCCAGAGTGGAAAGAGATTATTTCCGATATTACGGGAGGAAAGGGCCATGCCCTTCCACAAGATAGACCTTTTAAGGCTAAAAATAAGTCTAATTTTCGTTCCTTTCGCAATTTCAGGAACGGACCTGCTTCTACTTCTATAGCCACTAAGGAAGAGGTTAACGCTTCCCAGCCCAAACCGGCATGGAAACCCATGCAAGGCTGGAACAAGGGTAAACAGGCCAAGAAGCCTGCTGCTGCTACCAAGACAGCATGAAAGGGTAGCCCCCGATCCGGGACCGGATCTAGTAGGGGGCAGACTTTCTCTCTTTGCTCAGGCCTGGGCAAGAGATGTTCTGGATCCCTGGGCGTTAGAAATTGTCTCTCAGGGGTACCTTCTGGAATTCAAGGACCTTCCTCCAAGAGGAAGGTTCCACATGTCTCGCTTGTCTTTAGACCAGACAAAGAGACAGGCATTCTTACTTTGCATAGAAGATCTTTTAAAGATGGGAGTAATACACCCAGTCCCAACTGCAGAATGAGGACGGGGTTTTTACTCAAACCTGTTTGTAGTTCCCAAAAAGGAAGGAACTTTCAGGCCAATTCTGGACTTAAAAATCCTAAACAAATTTCTCAGAGTTCCATCATTCAAGATGGAAACTATACGGACAATCTTACCGATGATCCAGGAGGGTCAATATATGACTACCGTGCATTTAAAGGATACGTACCTGCATATTCCTATCCACAAGGATCACCATCAGTTCCTAAGGTTCGCCTTCATGGACAAGCATTATCAGTTTGTGGCTCTTCCCTTCGGGCTGGCCACTGCTCCAAGTATTTTCATGAAGGTGCTAGGGTCCCTTCTAGCGGTTCTAAGACCGCGGGGCATTGCAGTAGCACCTTACCTAGACGACATCTTAATCCAAGCGTCGTCTTTTCACAGAGCAAAGGCGCATACAGGCATTGTGTTGGCCTTTCTAAGATCTCACGGGTGGAAGGTGAACGTAGAAAGAAGTTCTCTGTCCCCGGTCACAAGGGTTCCCTTCCTGGGAACAATAATAGACTCGATAGAAATGAAAATCTTTCTGACGGAGGTCAGGAAGTTAAAACTTTCGAATTTCCTGTCGAGTTCTTCATGCCAATCCTCAGCCTTCTGTGGCTCGGTGCATGGAGGTAATCGATATAATGGTTGCGGCAATGGACACAGTCCCCTTTGCCAGAATCCATTTGAGACCACTGCAACTGTGCATGTTCAAACAGTGGAATGGGCATTATGCAGATTTGTCTCCCCAGATACAAATGGACCAGATAACCAGAGAATCGCTCCTCTGGTGGTTGTCTCAGGATCACCTGTCTCAGGGAATGAGTTTCCGCAGACCGGAGTGGATCATTGTCACGACCAATGCCAGTCTCTTAGGCTGGGGTGCGGTCTGGAACTCCATGAAAGCTCAGGGTCTATGGTCTCGGGAGGAATCTCTTCTCCTGATAAACATTTTAGTATTGAGAGTGATATTCAATGTGCTCCAGGCCTGGCCTCAGCTGGCGGAGGTCAAATTCATCAGATTTCAGTCGGACTACATAGAACTGGACCTGATGGCGTCCCGCCAGAACTCAAAAGTTCCCCTTTACGGGTCCAGGTCCAGGGATCCCAAGGTGACATTGCTTATGTCTTTCCACCGTTTCCTCTTCTCCCTCGGCTAGTAGCCAGAATCAAACAGGAGAAGGCTTCGGTAATTCTGATAGCTCCTGCGTGACCTCGCAGGACTTGGTATGCAGACTTGGCGGATATGTCATCGGCTCCACCATGGAAGCTACCTTTGAGGCAGGACCTTCTAATCCAAGGTCCATTCAAACATCCAAACCTAGTTTCTCTGCAACTGACTGCTTGGAGATTGAACGCTTAATTCTAGCTAAGCGTGGGTTCTCTGAATCAGTTATAGATACTCTGATCCAGGCTAGAAAGCCTGTTACTAGGAAAATTTATCATAAGATATGGCGAAAATATCTTTGTTGGTGCGAATCCAAGGGTTACTCGTGGAGTAAGATTAGGATTCCAAGGTTGTTATCTTTCCTCCAAGAAGGATTGGAGAAAGGATTGTCAGCTAGTTCATTGAAATGACAGATATCTGCTCTGTCTATTCTGTTACATAAGCATCTGGCAGCTGTGCCAGATGTGCAGGCGTTTGTACAGGCCTTAGTTAGGATCAAACCTGTTTACAGACCTGTGGCTCCTCCATGGAGTCTAAATTTTAGTTCTTTCAGTTCTTCAAGGGGTTCCGTTTGAACCTCTACATTCCGTAGATATTAAGTTACTATCTTGGAAAGTTTTGTTTTTGGTTGCTATTTCTTCTGCTCGAAGAGTTTCTGAATTGCCTGCTTTGCAGTGTACCTCACCCTATCTGGTTCCATACAGATAAGGTTGTTTTGCGTACCAAGCCTGGTTTTCTTCCAAAGGTAGTTTCCAATAAGAATATTAACCAGGAAATAGTTGTTCCTTCTCTGTGTCCTAATCCAGTTTCTAAAAAGGAACGTCAGTTACACAATCTAGATGTGGTTCGTGCTTTAAAATTCTATTTAGAAGCAACAAAGATTTCAGACAAACATCATCCTTGTTTGTCGTTTATTCTGATAAGAGGAGAGGTCAGAAAACAACTGCTACCTCTCTTTCCTTCTGGCTGAAAAGCATCATCCGATTGGCTTATGAGACTGCCGGACGGCGGCCTCCTGAACGAATTACCGCTCACTCCACTAGAGCTGTGGCTTCCACATGGGCTTTCTAGAACGAGGCTTCTGTTGAACAGATTTGTGAGGCAGCGACTTGGTCTTCACTGCATACATTTGCCAAATTTTACAAATTCGATACTTTTGCTTCTTCGGAGGCTATTTTTGGGAGAAAGGTTTTACAAGCAGTGGTGCCTTCCGTTTAGGTTACCTGACTGTTTCCCTCCCTTCATCCGTGTCCTAAAGCTTTGGTATTGGTTCCCACAAGTAAGGATGAAGCTGTGGACCGGACACACCAATGTAAGAGAAAACAGAATTTATGCTTACCTGATAAATTTCTTTCTCTTACGGTGTGTCCGGTCCACGGCCCACCCTGGCGATTTAGTCAGGTCTAAAATTATTTTTGTAAACTACAGTCACCACTGCACCCTATGGTTCTCCTTTTTCTCCTAACCGTCGGTCGAATGACTGGGGGGAGCGGAGCTTGAGGGGAGCTATATGGACAGCTCTGCTGTGTGTTCTCTTTGCCACTTCCTGTAGGGAATGAGAATATCCCACAAGTAAGGATGAAGCCGTGGACCGGACACACCATAAGAGAAAGAAATTTATCAGGTAAGCATAAATTCTGTTTTTTCTTATTTTTGAGAAGAGCAAAAGGGAAGGAGCAGGGCAATAAAAACATTAAAGGAATATGAAACAATACTCTTAGCTTTTAGTAAAAAAAAAAAAAAACATAAAAAGAAACAGATTGTGTGGAACAGTAAACAACTTGTTTTCTTGCTAAATGAGCCCTTAGGAATTTTTAAGTGTAGCCTCTGCCAGTAGCTAAATAAGGGAGCTTGTTTTATAATTGACCATAACTGTCCTCTGCAGAGGAGTGGTAATTAAAAAAAAAAAAAAAAAGGGACAGTGTAGTCAAAATTAAACTTTCATGATTCAGATAGGGCATGTAATTTTAAACAACTTTACAATTTGCTTTTATCATCAAATTTGCATTGTTCTATTGGTAATCTTAGTTGAAAGCTAAACCTAGGTTGGCTCAAATGCTCTTATCTCAGTGCGTTTGACAGGTTTTCACAGTTAGAGGGCGTTAGTTTATGTGGGCCATATAGATAACATTGTGCTCACGCCTGTGGAGTTACTTATGAGAGGGCACTGATTGGCTAAAATGCAAGTCTGTCAAAAGAACTGAAATAAGGCTTAGATACAAGGTAATTACAGAGGTAAAAAGTGTATTGATATAACTGTTGGTTATGCAAAACTAGGGAATAGTTAAAGGCTTTATCTATTTTTTGAAACAATAAAAAGTTATGTCTATTTCCACTCCTGTATCATGTGACAGCCATCAACCAATCACAAATGCGTATACATATATTCTGTGAATTCTTGCACATGTTTAGTAGGAGCTGGTGACTCAAAGTGTAACTAAAAAGACTGAGCACATTTTGTTAACTCTTTGATGACCGGGTTAATTTGTCTACATCGGAACAACGTTCCAATGTAAACAAATTGAAATCCTGCGATCGTGCATGCGATCGCGAGATTTCAATGATGGGATCGGGTCAGGGGGGCGTCCCTGTGACGCTAGGGCACGCCCTCCAGACCACGATCACGTACTGTGAAATCTTGCACAGTAGGAGCTGGTGACTCAGAATGTGTGCATATAAAATACTGCACATTTAAATAATGGAAGTAAATGGTTTTTTTTTTTTTTAAATTGCATGTTCTATCTGAATAATTAACGTTTAATATTGACTTTGGTGTCCCTTTAGGGTAGACTTGGATGCTGTTGGTTCCTCTTTTTCCTTCCTTTGTTTCTTACAGAATATTTAGCAATATACATCACTCTTTAATTGAGAAACTGTTGATACTCTAATACTGTTCCTCAAGTCAAGCAGTAATAATTTCTAAAGGTTTATAAATAGTCAAAAGAAAAAAAACGTTTTACGAATATAATGTTCTTGATTATTTTTTTTTGAGTGTAACTTTTGAGTTATTTTGTAACATATGAGTTCTTTTGGTTGTTCCAGCATTATGGTTTGTCCCATAAAAAGTATATGGAAGACAAATATAAAAATATTGTACTTTATTGTCTTAAAGGGACATTACACAGTCAATAAATGTTAGATATAATTAAATATTCAATGTAAAGATTAGCCCGAAAATAATACGCGGATACATTTTTAAATTATATTTGTTTAAATATTGGAAAAATAAGTGTAACGTTTAGTGTGCATAAATCCTACATGTTGTAACATAGGGTTTCCTTCTCTACTAAGGTAAATTAGGGACAGTTACTAAAGTGTGCAGTCAATGGCTTTTGTGGAATATAGTAGTGTTAAAGGGATAGAAAGGTCCCTTTTAAATGTGCATTTTAATAGAAGCATTTTGGCAATATGCTTCCATTACCAAAATGCTTCTATTAAAAGCTGTTAGTGTTTTTCTGTGGCATTCGCACATAAGCTGTGAACGACTCGTGAACCAGCATTCAAACTTCCACACCTTCTCAGATAGTCATCAGTAGCTTGTGTGACACAAATTAAGTTTTCACTGATGCAATGCACACTACCGATGGTTCTCTTTCCTCAAAGTTCCCCATTTTGGATTTTTCCTCGAGCGGTGCAGGGAAAAGGGCAAAGCTATTATGCAGAACCCAACTGCTCAGCCCCCTTTTTTTTTTGCCAATGCAAAAATATATTCTATATGTGAATGCCGGCAGGTTTTTGAGTTCCCGTAAATGTGCGCACCTAATACAGTGAGTGCAAGTGAAGGAGTATGTGCGTGAAACGTTGATCTGTCATGGTAACTACCATGTTTCCATGGCACTACAATTTTTGGGGAGCAAGCTCTGTCATAGTGTGTGTAGTGAGGACATTGGACAAAATGTATTATGATTGCAGCCGGACAGGTTCTCAAGTAGAGGAACATATGTACATATGTTGCGTGTGCCCCACTCATATTCAAACACCTTGCCGGCCGTTGGTGTCTTTCAGTGAAGACTTTTACTAGACATACAGTATTGAAATAGTCTCTCTTAGATAGTGAAATTTTTTTGAGGGCAATATTTATTTAAGATTTCATTTTAATTATTTCTGAAAACTAATGGAAACGTTATCTGAACTATGGCCATCAAATGCATTTCAGCAGTATGTCTTAATGTTCAGTAATTATTTGTTAAAGGGACCGTAAACACAATAGATTAACATACCAGAAGAGTCTGAGCATTATTAGAATAATTTAACACTGTTTGCTATGATTATTTTTCAATGGTCATACTTCACCCACCACTTAAATGGACACTGAACCCAAATTGTTTTCTTTCGTGATTCAGATAGAGCATGCCATTTTAAGCAACTTTCTAATTTACTCTTATTATCAATTTTTCTTCGTTCTCTTGCTATCTTTATTTGAAAAAGGCATCTAAGCTAGGGAAACAGCCCATTTTTGGTTCAGAACCCCGGACAGCACTTGTTTATTGGTGTGTGTGTGAATTTATCCACCAATCAGCAAGAACAACCCAGGTTGTTCACCAAAAATGGGCTGGCTTCTAAACGGTAATTTTTGCTTTTCAAATAAAGATACCAAGAGAATGATAGGCGTAAATTAGAAAGTTGCTTAAAATTGCATGCTCTATCTAAATCGCGAAAGAAAAAATTTGGGTTCAGCGTCCCTTTAACATTTTTGGAAGAGCCAGTCTCGAAAAAGACACGGCTTGCCACTATAATCCACAATTTTCAGACTTAAATTACAGGAGGATGAGACAAAATAAACAATTGAAATATATTGCAATGCTGTTTTACTATGTATAAATAAAGGAACATTTTTTCTTTCATGATTTAGAAAGAGGATGCAATTTTATTTTTATTTTTCCGATTAACTTGCTTCATTCTCTTGACAGCCTTTGTTGAAAAGCATATCTAAATAGGCTCAGTAGCTACTAAATGGAGGCCGCACAGAGATGCCTTGTGTGATTGGCTCACCCATGCACATTGCTATTTTTAAACCAAGGATACCTAAAGAATGAAGCAAATTAGATAGAAGTAAATTGGAATGTCGTTTAGAATTGCATTCTCTATCTGAATCATGAAAGAAAAAAAATTGTTTGTTTTTTTTGTCCCTTTAAGAATTTTATATTACAAAGTGTTTTCTCTCCCTTTAAGTGTAGGATTGATAAAGTAAAATGTAAAGATTGCTTGTAGTCTATTTCAATAGCTCTTTCTCTCTTACAGTATTCACCAGAAGCTAATAGTGAAGAAGACTTAGAAGCTTGTGAGCAGGCTAGTAAACTTGGAGCTGTGAACAGTACCTTGAGGCAAGTTTAAATTAAATGTATTGACACATATCCAGAGTACTCAAAGTAAGTAGCAGGTTTTGTAAAACACTCTTTCTCGTAAATTTATTTCCTGCTTATTTCTTATTTTTATTTGTAATTTCTTTTGCTGATCATACATAACTTGGGTTACGACAAACTTTTGTTTATAAATGTGCCAGTTCCATTAAAGCGGTTTACTGATTCTGTTTTGAAAACAGTAAAATTGTTCTGGCAGTGCAATTATTTGCTTTTTTATCTGTCATGGTTTAACCCCTTAATGACCACAGTACTTTTCCATTTTCTGTCCGTTTGGGACCAAGGCTATTTTTACATTTCTGCAGTGTTTGTGTTTAGCTGTAATTTTCCTCTTACTCATTTAATGTACCCACACATATTATATACCATTTTTCTCGCTATTAAATGGACTTTCAAAATATAACATTATTTTCATCATATCTTATCATTTACTATAAAAAAATTATAAAATATGAGGAAAAAATGGAAAAACACGCACTTTTTCTAACTTTGACCCCCAAAATCTGTTACACATCTACAACCACCAAAAAACACCCATGCTAAATAGTTTCTAAATTTTGTCCTGAGTTTAGAAATACCCAATGTTTACATGTTCTTTGCTTTTTTTGCAAGTTATAGGGCAATAAATACAAGTAGCACTTTGCTATTTCCAAACCACTTTTTTTCAAAATGAGCGCTAGTTACATTGGAACCCTGATATCTGTCAGGAATACCTGAATATCCCTTGACATGTATATATTTTTTTTTAGTAGACATCCCAAAGTATTCATCTAGGCCAATTTTGGTATATTTCATGCCACCATTTCACCGCCAAATGCGATCAAATAAAAAAATTGTTTACTTTTTCACAAACTTTAGGTTTCTCACTGAAATTATTTACAAACAACTTGTTTACAAACAAAATGTTTTTTTGGCTTTGGTATGTTTTTTTTTTTTTTTTTTTTAACTTGTCTTTTATTTGCAAAAAATCATAGCTCTATGAGGGTACATATTTATATGTTTTAACAACGGCTACGTTTTGCCGGCTATGAAGCGCACGCTTTCCTCTGTGGCGCAGCTTAAATTTTGCCGGTCATGTGACTTTCCGCTCTCTGGATAATCTGAGCTGTGGCGGCTGGTTGAACACTGTTGCGAGTGGAGAGACCGGCTAGTAATCCAGACATTTCTTTTGTTGCTGGGTTCCATGTGTTCTTGGAGGGGCAGGTAAGACCTCAGTTTAAAGCTGAGGTGTAGAGAAGCTGGGCTAAGTTCCTTATGCTGTGAGGACACGGATTGTCTATTTAGTCAAAAGCCTTTAACGCATTGTTTATATTTAAAGTGACAGTCCAAAATTAAAGTGTATTTTTTTATTATTTTGTTTGAGTCATGGAACAAGATTCTGTTCCTATGGACAAGTGTCTACTATGTTTGGAGAGCCAAATTGTGTTGCCTATGCAATTTTGTACCTCTTGTCTAGATCGGACTTTAAAACATAAAGATAAACTTTTTGTGTCTGAGCCAAATGTCTCTCAGGATGATGCTGTTCAGGCAATGCCACAGCCTTCTCAAACATCCCAAGCCTTAATGATGTCACATACAGTGCCCTACGGTTCCTCTTAGCCTCCTGGAGGAGTTTTTTTGCCTGCAGAAAATTGCTGCTCAGGTATCTTCTACGGCTTTATCTGCCTTTCCTATGCTAAAGGAAAATTGAAGTTTCAGATAGTAAGGTTTCTTTTCCATCCTCTAGGTTGCCCTCCCTCATAAGTCTGATGAGGAGGATACGTTGGTAGCCTCTGAGAGTGAAATTTAAATTCGGACGGTATAATTATTTCATCTGATGCTTTAGTATTTACCTTCAGATTTAAGCTTGAACACCTTCGTGTATTGTTAAAGGAGGTTTTGGCTACTTTGGACGACTCCATTACTCCTGTTGTTGTCAACCCTAAGAAATCTAGTAAACTTAATAAATACTAAGATGTTCCTTCCTCTGTGGAAGTGTTTCCTGTTCCAGGCCGTGCAACGGAGATTATTGCACAGGAATGGGAGAATCCAGGGGTACCTTTCCCCTGTCTCCTTTCTTTAAAAAGATGTTTCCTGTCGCTGACTCTATTAAAGATTCATGGTACAAGGTGCATAAAGTAGAAGGGGCCATTTATACTTTGGCTAAGAGAACTACTATTCCTGTAGAGGATAGCTTCTCTCTTAATGATTCAATGGACAAAAAGCTGGAGGCTTATTTGAAGAAGATATGTTCATCAAGGTCTTCAATGGCAACCTGCAGTTTGTATTGCCACTGTGTCTAGTGCAGCATCTTATTGGTTCGACTCCTTGTCTGATTCACTTCCGGTAAAGACTCCTTTAGAAGAGATCCAAGATAGGATTAAGACTCTCAAGCTAGCCTAGCCAATTCCTTTATTTCTGTTGCTACCATGCAAGTTATTAAACTGGGAGCCAAGATATCTGGCTTCGCTGTGCTAGCCTGCAGGGCATTGTGGCTAAAATCTTGGTCAGCTGATGTTACTTTCAAGTCCAAGCTTCTGGCGCTTCCTTACAAGGGTAAGGCCTTGTTTGATCCTGGCCTAGCAGAAATAATTTCCAATATTACTGGTGGAAAAGGGTCTTTTCTACCACAAGACAAGAAGAATAGACCTAAAGGACGTCAGAGTAATTTTCGTTCCTTTCGTAACTTCAAAGGAAAGTCTTCTTCCAAACAGGAACAGTCCAAGTGTTCTTAGAAACCTATTCAGTCTTGGAACAAGGGGAAGCAATCAAAGAAACACGCAGCTGAGTCTAAATCGGCATGAAGGGTTTGCCGCCAATCTGGGATAGGATTAAGTTGGGGGCAGACTTTCTCTGTTTTATCAAGAATGGATACGAGATGTCCCATATCCCTGGGCTGTGGACATAGTTTTCTCAGGGCTCCAAAATAGGGGCAGGTTCCACCTCTCAAGATTATCTGCAGACCAGATAAAAAGAGGGGCATTCTTGAATTGCATTCAGGACCTTTCTTCGCTGGGAGTGATAGTTCCAGTTCCAGTAAGGGAACAGGGTCTAGGATTCTATTCAAATCTGTTCTTGGTTCCCAAAAAAGAGGGAACTTTCCGTCCTATTCTAGACCTAAAGTGTCTCAACAAGTTTCTCAGGGTACTGTCCTTCAAAATGGAAACCATTCGTTCCATTTTCCGCTTGGTCCAAGAGGGGCAGTTCATGACGACCATAGATTTGAAGGATGCGTATCTTCATGTTCCCATCCACAGGGATCATCACAAGTTCCTGAGATTCGCCTTTCTAGACAAACCCTTTCAGTTTGTGGCTCTTCCGTTTGGCCTTGCCACAGCTCCCAGAATTTTCTCAAAGGTTCTAGGAGCCCTCTTGGCAGTGATCAGGTCTCAGGGAATTGCAGTGGTGCCCTACCTGGACAACATTTTGGTTCAGGCTCCATCTTTCCAACAAGAAAACTCTCATAGAGAGATCTTGTTTTCTTTTCTACGTTCCCACGGATGGAAAGTGAATCTGGAAAAGAGTTCCCTTGTTCCAGCTACAAGGGTAGTCTTCTTAGGGACCATAATAGATTCCCTATTGATTAAAATATTTCTGACAGAGGTCAGAAAATCCAAAATTCTTTCCTCTTGCCTCTCTGCAGTCTACTCAGTGGCTCAATGTATGGAGGCAATTGGTGTGATGGCCGCTTCCATGGACTTCATTCCCTTTGCTCAATTCCATGCAGTTATGCATGCTTAGACAATGGAACGGAGACCATTCGGATCTGTCTCGGAGGATAGATCTAGACCAGTCGACAAGAGACTCTCTCCCGTGGTGGCTTTCTCAGGAGCATCTGTCTCAGGGCACATGCTTCCGGAGACCTTCCTGGGTGATTGTGACCAAAGACACCAGCCTGCTAGGGCTCGGGAGGAGTGTGTTCTCCCCATAAACATCTTGGAGTTGAGAGCGATTTACAATGCTCTGATGGCTTGGCCTCAGTTGTCCTTGGCCCAGTTTATCAGGTTCCAGTCGGATAACATCACCTCAGTGGCTTACATTAACCACCAGGGAGGAACTCAGAGTTCCTTAGCCATGAAGGAGGTGGCTCGGATCATTCAGTGGGCGGAAGTTCACAATTGTTGTCTATCTGCTATTCACATTCCAGGAGTGGACAACTGGGAAGCGGATTTCCTGAGCAGACAGACATTCCATCCAGGGGAGTGGGCTCTCCACCCAGAGGTGTTCTCCAGGTTAACTCTCAATTAGGGGGTGCCGGAGTTGGATCTGATGGCGTCTACTCTTGCTAAGAGAACTACCATTCCTACATTCCTATAGCGGATAGTTGCTCTTTTAAGGATCCAATGGATAAGAAGCTAGAGGCTTACTTAAAGGGACAGTAAACACCAGCATTTTTGTTGTTTAAAAAGGTAGATAATCCCTTTATTACCCATTCCCCAATTTTGCATAACCAACATGATAATATATATGTAAAATAATATACTTTTTACCTCTGTGATTACCTTGTATCTATGGCTCTGCAAACTGCCCCCTTATTTCAGTTCTTTTGACATACTTGCATTTTTAGCCAATCAGTGCTTTCTCCTAGGAGCTTCACATGCCTGAGCTCAATGTTATCTATATGAAACACATGAACTAACGCCCTCTAGTGGTGAAAAACTGTCAAAATTCTTTCAGATTAGAGGTGGCCTTCAAGGTCTAAGAAATTAGCTTATGAACCTCCTAGATTTAGCTTTCAGCTAAGAATATCAAAAGAACAAAGCAAAATTGGTAATAAAAGTAAATTGGAAAGTTGTTTAAAATTACATGCCTTATTTAAATCATGAAAGTGTTTTTTTATTACTTTACTGTCCCTTTAAAAAAAGATGTACATCCATCAAGGATTACAGTGGCAACCTGCAGCGAGTATTGCGACGGTTGCAGGAGCAGCATCTTATTGGTGCAATGCCTTGTCTGATCTTATCTCAGAGGAAACTACGGTAGTAGTGTTTCCTAGAGACAAAAATAGATTCCCTGTCCATGAAGATTTTCCTGACGGAGGTCAGAAAATCAAAACTTCTTGCTTCCTGCCTTTCCCTCCAGTCTGCTTTTCGTCCATCAGTGGCTCAATGCATTGATGTAATTGGTCTGATAGTGGCTTCCAAGGGCTTCATTCCCTTTGCTCGGTTCCATCTGCAACCACTGCAGCTTTGCATGCTCGGTCAATGGAACGGAGACCATTCAGTTTTATCGCAGAGGATAAATCTGGACCCCTTAACAAGAGACTCTTGTGGTGGATTTCATAGGAGCATCTGTCTTGGACACTTGCTTCCTGAGACCTTTCTGGGTGAGTGTGACGACGGATGCCAGCCTATCAGGCTGGGGAGCTGTTTGGGGTTCTCTGAAGACTCAGGGCCTGTGGTCTCGGGAAGAGTCTTCCCTTCCCATAAACATCTTGGAGTTGAGAGCAATCTTTAATGCCTTAACAGCGTGGCCCCAATTATCTTTAGTCCGGTTTATCAGATTCCAGTCGGACAACATCACCTCAGTGGCTTACATCAACCACCAGGGGGAACTCGGAGTTCCTTGGCCATGAATTAGGTGACTTGCATTCTGCAGTGGGCGGAAGGTCACGATTGTCTCTTATCTGCCATCCACATTCCAGGAGTGGACAATTGGGAGGCAGATTTTCTGAGCATACAGACTTTTCATCCTGGGGAGTGGGCTCTCCATCCGGAAGTGTTCTCTCGAATAACCCTCAGGTGGAGGGTTCCTGAGTTGGATCTGATGGTGTCCCGCCACAATGCCAAGGTTCCAAAGTACGGTTCAAGGTCAAGAGATCCTCAGGCCGTTCTAATAGATGCTCTAGCGGTTCCTTGGATCTTCTCTCTGGCTTATCTGTTTCCTCCGTTTGCTCTCCTTCCACGAGTCATTGCTCGTATCAAACAGGAGAGAGCATCGGTAATTCTAATAGCTACTGCATGGCCTTGCAGGATCAGGTTCATGGATCTGGTAAGGATGTCATCTCTACCTCCTTGGAGGTTACCTCTGAGGAAGGACCTTCTAATTCAGGTTTCTTAACTCCATCCAAACCTGTATTCTCTGAAGCTGACTACTTGGAGATTGAACGCCTAGTTCTGTCTAGACAAGGTTTTTCTGAAGCGGTCATTGATACTATGCTTCAGGTTTGCAAACCTGTTACTTGCAAGATTTACCATAAGATATGGGGTAAATATCTTATATTAGTGCAAATCTAAGGGTTGCTCCTGGAACCGGTTGAGGATTTCCCTTTTTTTTTACATTTTTAATTTAAACTTTATTTTAGCAATGAATAGCAGCATAGCTCTTGTGAGATTCCTTGCTTCTAGTCTCAATATTAAAATGTGTTTCTCTAGCATGGTGGTAACCTAAAGTGACATTGTGTTGTTAAAGGACCAGTCAATACAGTAGATTTGCATAATCAACAAATGCATGCAATAGCACTTAGTCTGAACTTCAAGTTAGTAGTAGATTTTTTTCTGACAAATTTCAAAGTTATGTCAATTTCCTCCACTCCTGTATCATGTGACAGCCATCAGCCAATCACAAATACATATACCTTTTTTCTGTAAATCCTTGCACATGCTCAGTAGGAGCTGGTGACTCAAAAAGTGTAATTATAATAAGACTGTGCACATTTTGTTAATAGAAGTAAATTGAAACATTGTTTAAAATTGCTGCTCTATCTGAATCATGAAAGGTTAAATTTCGACTCGAGTGTCATATTTTGACTTCAATTAGGTTTCAATGCAGAATTAATATAAATGAATATAATTTTCTCTGTCGGTAAAGCATGGTTCACTTCTGTAATACCCACAAGAAAGTCACTTTCTTTTGTTGCTAGCTGTAGTATTACCAACAAACACATCATGCACCCAAACCAACTAGTAGCTTACAATATGTAGATAGCGTTTGGAAGAGTTAGGAGACAATCGTGAGCTTCCGCCCACTGCAGAATGCAAGTCACCTAATTCATGGCCAAGGAACTCCGAGTTCCCCCCTGGTGGTTGATGTAAGCCACTGAGGTGATGTTGTCCGACTGGAATCTGATAGACCAGAATAAAGATAATTGGGGCCACGCTGTTAAGGCATTAAAGATTGCGCTAAACTCTAAGATGTTTATGGGAAGGGAAGACTCTTCCCGAGACCACAGGCCCTGAGTCTTCAGAGAACCGCAAACAGCTCCCCAGCCTGACAGGCTGGCATCTGTCGTCACAATCACCCAGGAAGGTCTCAGGAAGCAAGTGCCTGAGACAGATGCTCCTGTGAAATCCACCACAAGAGAGTCTCTCTTGTTAAGGGGTCCAGATTTATCATCTGCGATAAATCTGAATGGTCTCTGTTCCATTGACGGAGCATGCCAAGCTACAGTGGTCGCAGATGGAACAGAGCAAAGGGAATGATGCCCTTGGAAGCCACTATTCGACCAATTACCTCCATGCATTGAACCACTGATGGACTAAAAGCAGACTGGAGGGAAAGGCGGGAAGCAAGAAGTTTGGATTTTCTGACCTTCCACCCTTGGGAACGTAGAAAAGACAACAACATCTCTGTATGAGATTTTGCTAGTTGAAAAGATGACGCCTGAACCAAGATGTCGTCTAGATAAGGCGACACAGCAATTCCCTGGGATCTGATCACTGCCAGTAGGGCTCCCAGAACCTTTGTGAATATTCAGGGAACTGTGGCAAGACCAAACGGAAGGGCTATAATCTAGAGATGCATGTCCAGAAAGGCAAAACTTAGAAACACTGGTAATGATCCCTGTGAATGGGAACGTGTAAAAATGTGTCCTTCAGGTCTATGGTGGTCATGAACTGACCTTCCTGAACCAATAGAAGAATGGAACAAATAGTTTCCATCTTGAAGGACAGAACCCTGAGGAATTTGTTGAGACACTTTAGATCTAGGATGGGACGAAAAGTTAACTCCTTTTTGGGAACCACAAATAGATTTGAATAGAATAATAGACCTTGTTCCTTTAGAGGGACTGTTAAATAACTCCCAGGGAGGATAGGTCCTTTACGCAATTTAAGAAGGCCTCCCTCTTTACCTGGTTTGAGGATAGTCTCAACAGCAGAAACCTGCCAATTGAAGGGCAAGACTTGACTCCTATGTTGTAACCCCGGGATTCTATGTCCACAGCCCATGGATCTGGGACATCGCGTATACAAGCCTGTCAAAGAGAAAGCCCCCACCTAATCAAAACTTGGAACGGGGAGTACTCTTCATACTGATTTAGAGTCAGCCGAAGGCTTTTTGTTTTGTTTTCCCTTGTTCCAGGGCTGGCTGGATTTCCAAGTGGACCTGGAGTTTTACTCTTATAAGGTAAAGCCAAAAGCTACCAGGTCCATAATCTTTCACACACAGCAGGTCCCTAAACAAATAGAAACGCTACTTTTGCAGTACCCCTCTGTCTGTCAGTGCTCGCTCTGTGTGTTGCTGGATGGCTGGTGCTTTGTGAACTGTTTAATTGGGGATGTATTATGATGTGCTCTCACTGGATTGCTTTGTTTTTGTCTCAGTAGAACTAAGGTTGGACCGCACACATTACCAAGACGGGAGACACAGAGGGATATTGCAAAAATGTGTGGTTGAAATTGCTTAGGGACCTTGCAGAGCCAGCTGCAGCCATCTAAGAGTGAACTATTTTATATCTGGGACAGAATAGAGAAATGGTTGCCAAGCTGTTCTGCTTTTCTAATAGTAACAAAACAATAGTTTCATTTAATTTTTTTTTTTTCTTCAAATCAAAACTTAGGTTTAAGAAATTATAAATTCATATTGTCACTTTTTCATGATTATATCTTTCATTTTACAGAATTAGCCATTTATAATCAGAATTTTCTTTTTACCATAAAAAGATTGTTTGTTTAAGAACTTTACAGCATGTGCAAACATTCACCTGCATCCATATTAACCCTTTAAGGACACAGCTTTCAGTTTGTTCAATTGTTTTATGACGGAAAAATTCCGTCATATGTCCTTAAGAGGTTAAAGGGACAGTCTACTCCAGAATTGTTATTGTTTAAAAAGATAGATCACCCATTCCCCAGTTTTGCATAACGATCACGGTTATATTAATAAACGTTTTACCTCTGTGATTACCTTGTGTCTAAGCCTCTGCAGACTGCAGACCCCTTATTTCAGTTCTTTTGACAAACTTGCATTTCAGCCAATCAGTGCCCTCTCATAAGTAACTCCACTGGAGTGAGCACAATGTTATCTATGTGGCACACATAAACACCCTCTAGCTGTGAAAACTGTCAAATGCATTGAGATAGGAAATAGCCTTCAAAGGCTTAGAAATTAGCATATGAACAAACCTAGGTTTAGATTTAAGCTAAGAATACCAAGAGAACAAAGCAATAATTAAAATTAATTGGAAAGTTGTTTAAAATTGTATGCCCTATCTGAATCATGAAAGTTTAATTTTTACTAGACTGTCCCTTTAACACATGAACAGTAGGAATTGCGTATAATTGCACATGCTTTCCACTGACCTATTGTTCTATGTGGCAGTTGTGTGAACTAATTCATTTCATATTAAAATACTTTAGGTGGGGGGATGGGTATATGATAAATTTCTAAAGCTACAGATGCTATCAGTAATTAAATATCATTTTTCAAATCATATGGTTTTACTTGAAAACCCAGCTTATGGTTTGTATCTGTAATTAAAGGGGGTGAACTTATCTTTATCAAATGTTAATGCATATAAAAGCACATTCAGATGTGCGCCTGCGCCTAATTCAGCGATGGTTAAAAAAAATTATGAAAAGAGGGCACATGATTGTAAAGCAGTGGCTCATCCGTGATTATTAAAGAAATTATATAGAATAGCGACTTTTGTCGTTTTAAATAAAAATGTGTGTTACAAATGATGGTCAAACCATATCTTGCTGGTTTGTTCATGGTTATAAGGACATTAATATTGAGTGGAATTACAGTTTTTTTTTAGTTAGATTTTCTGCCATGGTTAAGCTGATGACCATTTTAACCACCAACAGTATTTATTTCATATAGGTGGTGAGATTCCATGATCCATTACTCCTGGGAAATTATCATACTAGGAGGAGACAAAGAAGCCCTATGAGTTTTTTTTTGAATGATCAAAACATTATTTAGTACACACCTTGACTTCCTTCTTTTTTTTTTTTCCCCAGTAATCAAACTAAAGAAGCATTCATTGCTTGGGCAAAATATGATGATGCGCAAGACCATTTCTGCGAGCTGGATGGTAATGTTACCTTTAATATTGTTGTTTGTGATGGGCTGACATATTTGTTTAATTTTTAGAACACAGGTGTTTTTTGTTTTTGTAAATGAGCCCAGCTATTCCTTGAGATTTTTTATTTTTTTTGTATATTATTATAAAATAGGAGTTCAGTAAAATAGTAACCATAGCCTCATGGAGTTTTTCAAGCCCTAATTAAAGGGACACTAAACCTAAATGTTTTTTCTTTCGGGATTCAGATAGAACAAGCAATTTTAAGCAACTTTCTAATTTACTCCTATTATCAAATTTTCTTTGTTCTCTTGCTATCCCTTTCATTACCGGGACTTTCAGACAAAAATTTGCCCAAAATACCAGAGAATTTTTAGCATTTTTGCTATCACTCCATTTAAACAGAAATAGAGCCTTTT
The DNA here is from genome assembly GCF_027579735.1 of Bombina bombina. NCBI lineage: Eukaryota > Metazoa > Chordata > Amphibia > Anura > Bombinatoridae > Bombina > Bombina bombina. Next base: position 768,734,552 of record NC_069502.1, read on the forward strand.
ATTTTTTTTTTTTATTATATACCTATCAAAACTATATATATTGTTTAAGTAGACAACCCAAAGTATTGATCTAGGCCCATTTTGCTATATTTCATTTCACCCCAAATGCAATCAAATAAAAGGTACTTTTTTCACAAGCTTTGGGTTTCTCACAGAAATTATTTACACACTGCTTGTGCAGTCATGGCACAAATGTTTGTAAAAGTTTCTCTGGGATCCCCTTTGTTCAGAAATAGCAGACATATATGGCTTTGCCATTGCTTTTTTGGTAATAGAAGGCTGCTAATTGCAGGTGCGCACCACACTTCTATTATTCCCAGCAGTAAAAGGGTTAATTAGATAGCTTAACAGGTTAATTTTAGCTTTAGTGTAGAAATTAGCCTCCCACCTGTAACTTGCCACCCCCTGATCCCTACCTGATCCCTCCCAAACAGCTCTCTTCCCTCCCTCACTGGTAACTCCCATCTTAAGTACTGGCAGACAGTCTGGCAGTATGAAAATATAAGTTTTTTTTTTTTTTTTTTAAATACATTTTTTTATTAACTTTTACATTTCTGCAGTGTAGGATCCCCCCTTACCCCCCAACCTCCCTTATTCTCCCCCCCCAACAGCTCTCTAAACCGCCCCCTCTAACTATTGTCCCTTTATTTTTTTCTTTAGCGTAGGGCCCTCCCGCTCCCACCTCCCACTGGCACCAACAGAAGATTGTTACAGACGGTGAGACACACACTGCCACCCTCTGTAACGGTCAGGCATCTGCACTCATATGGAGCCGGTCATGCTCCGGCTCCATATGCGGCAGATGCCTGAAGCTTCAGGAGCTCCAGCTCTCGGCTGTAAGCTAGGACGTGTGTATGTGTGTGTGTGTGTGTATATATATATATATATATATATATATATATATATATATATATATATATATATATATATATATATATATATATATATATATATATATATATATTTTCACTTTGATTACATTTTCACTTTGGCATATATATATATATATATATATATATATATATATACATCTTGCAGTATGATAGGCAAAGTACTGCAAGATGTGTATATATGTCCTTTCAGGTGAAGGGGTTAAAAAGGCAGGAATCTAAGCTAAGGAGCCGGACCATTTTTGGTTCAACACCTGGGTTACACTTGATGATTGGTGGCTAAATGTAGTGACTTTATTATGAAGCCAGTGCAAACATTGGCAGTCAAAGTATGATGTTAGGCTTATAGTGCCCCAAGTTAAGGTGTGGAGATAAGCCAGCTTCAAATTTAAGCCAAGTGAAATAGGCACAGCCAATCAAACTGTTTGCTTATGTCCTATGATGCCTGACATTCTAATAAAACACCTAGCAAGTAAATTGACGGTAATGGCTGGCCTTTTGCACCGGTTTTCAGCCAACAAAATGCCTAAGCCATTTTTAAAGTTATTTACTGTAATGTGCAGATGATACTTCACTGCCCAGAGGTGATCAGGTTACCGTGATCAACTTTTTCTTTGCTGTAGGTGATATTTATTTTCCTCTAGCCTTAAATGGGCATTGAAAGAGTAAATATACTGAAAAAGGGCAGTCCTTAAAGGGACAGTAAACATAGAAAATAATGTTATATAATTCTGCACATAGTGCAGAATTATATAACATTATATTAGTGCTAGCTTTATAGAAGCTAATATTGCCGGTGAACTTTTATTAAAAAAAAGAGTGTTTTCCATACCCGCTCTATGTGCTCTACTGAGCCGTGTCTGTTTTTTTCACTGAGCGCATCTGGCCAGCTGTCTAGTCACAGCCCGGCCCGACCGCACCATTACACTCAGTGCAGCTCGCTCCTGCTCTGTCTGACAGCGGAAGCGAGCTGCACTGAGTGTAATGGCGCGATCGGGCCGGGCTGTGAATAGACAGCTGGCCAGATGCGCTCAGTGAAAAAAACAGACACGCTCAGTAGAGCACAGAGAGCGGGTTGGAAAACACTCTTTTTTTTTTTTAATAAAAGTTCACCGGCAATATTGGCTTCTATAAAGCTAGCACTAATATGTTATATAATTCTGCACTATGTGCAGAATTATATAACCTTATTGTCTATGTTTACTGGCCCTTTTGTGCTGCCACCCCTTGCATTATGTTCATGTAAAATATCATTAATTATATGTATTGAAAAATCCTTTCAATACTTCTCCACATATTGACATTATAGATTTACAAACTAATGGTTTTAATTTGTCTAATGCTATTAATAAAGATAAGAATCCACTGTATTGATTCTGCAATCTTGTGAATCTCGTATCCAACAAATAAAGTTATTAAAAAGGCTTTTAAACATATAAACAAAAAAAAACAGAGCATCAATTGTGTATTTTCCCATTTTTGAACTAGATGAGGGATCTCCAGATGCACAATATGTGGATCTTTTGTTGAACCCAGAGAGATACACTGGGTACAAAGGACCATCAGCCTGGAGAGTGTGGAACAGCATCTACGAAGAAAACTGTTTTAAGTAAGAAGAGAACAGAATTTACTTACTGTGATAAAACTATAATTGTACACTTGACATTTATTTAATATTCAATCTGTTTTGTTGTGTCTGTATAGACCTCGTTCGGTATATCGTCCGCTAAATCCTTTGGCACCTATCATTGGTAAGTGTGTATTGCTGTTTTTTTTTCTCTGAAAATGTAAAACATTTTATTATGTATTTTCTTATCAAGTAATTTTAAAGTATAGGACCATAATGTGGTACAGTTTAGACGTAAACAGAAATGTAATGTTTCTGCTACCTGTTATGTTCCCTACCCATATTCCAGCTTTAATTTTAGCTACATTTTATAATATTTAATGGACATAAAATACTTTGAAAATATACTATGAAACCGTTTTTACAAATATCCCTTTAAAAATACAGAGAAGATGTTTAGTCAATGAATATAGCTCTTCATGTGTATTAAATGAAAGTTATCACACTGTTTCTATGTTATCCTTCCCTTTTCTTTGTTGCTCAAGTCTTTAAACGCTAACATCAAACTTAAACGTTTATGATTCCGATAGAGCATGCAGTTTAAATTAAAAAAACAAAACAACTTTCCAGTTTGCCTCCATTATCAAAATCTGCACAACCATTTTATATGCACAATTTCTGAGACACCAGCTCCTACTGAGCATGTGCAAGAGTTCATTGTGTATTCGTCACAGAAAAAAAACGTTTGAAATTCAAACTACAACTGCAGTTATACTTTAATTGCAGGCTTATCACACAACAAAGGCTTTCTAAGCTTCAGACCATTCCATTTTGTGAGGAAAAGCAAAAAACTTTTTCTTCAAAAATCGAATGAATGTTTCCACTGAAAAGAATTACATAAAGTTATAATTGCCAAAATATCCATATATTTTCTATCTTTCCATACCACTCACCAATGAAGACTGTCCTGTATATGTACAGTAAATAAACTGTAGCTTGGTGAGTTCCACTCAGGGATGTTAGAATTATGCATTATGAAAAGTTTGGTTTGAATTCCATATCTTGGCTCACCCTAGTAATACCTACCAACATGGATTTTCAAATCTGTAAAATGTATAGAAACTATTTTATTTAGCCTGAATAATAGAACAAAGGTTTATTTTAAATGTGGTCGGGCACACACACATCCTATTACAACAAGACCTCTTACTTTAAGATAAATAATAAAAGTATAATTTTTCGTCTATGCATAATTTTATAATACAATTTCAATAATTTTTCATGTCCCTTAAATATTATTAAATGTAACTAAAAATAAAACTAGAATATGGGAAAGGAACAGACTAAGAGTCACTGCCTTCTTATCCAAAAGATAGAATAGGAAATATAATTAGTGGCAGAAAAAGGAACAGCCCACACATACAAAAAATAAGAGTTAAGTAATCTTCTTTAAAGGGACAGTCAACATCAGATTTTTTGTTGTTTTAAAAGATAGATAATCCCTTAATTACCAATTCCCCAGTTTTGCATAACCAACACAGTTATAATTATACACGTTTTACCTCTGTAATAACCTTGTATCTAAGCCTCAGCAGACTGCCCCCTTATTTCAGTTCTTTTGACAGACTTGCATTTTAGCCAATCAGAGCTGACTCCATGGTAAATTCACGTGCATGAGCTCAATGTTATCTATATGAAACACATGAACTAATGCCCTCTAGTGGTGAAACACTATCAAAATGCATTTAGATTTGGGGCGGTCTTCAAGGTCTAAGAAACCTCCTAGGTTTAGCTTTCAACTAAGAATACCAAGAGAACAGCAAAATTGGTGATAAAAGTAAATTGGAAAGTGGTTTAAAATGACATGCCCTATTCCAATCATGAAAAAAATTTTGGGACTTGACTGTCCCTTTGAGATTATTGGAGACTGTTTTAGTATGGTTTTTGTATTAAGGATATATGAATACTGAAGTATATAAAGCATTTACATTTTTTTTATATTTTTTTGTTTTTGTTCTAGGTGCAGAGAATGGTACGTACCCACATTATTTTTGTAGTTGTTTGTCTTCAAGTGTATGCCTGTGAAATTCAGTTTGTTAGAAAAAGTTAATTAACATAAAAATCAAACAAGTACATTCAGTTGGTAGTTTTTATAGTTTTAGATCTTTCTGTTATAAGGAAGTTCTCTGTAAGCCACCTTTTAATTCATAAACTGAAACCTAACCTAGGGACAGAAGCACAATCTACTCTAAGCGTATGTATTAAAACATGTACGGTTCAAGTAAAAATTCTTCTCACTGTTATATAGATGAATAGAAGCGTGTCATAAATGTTTGTGCAAAGTCCATCACTGGATAACACCCGTGGGTGAGTGCATGATCCGTCTTTTGATCCTCCTATAAGTCGTTTAGTTTAGTGGACAAAGTGAATCCAATTCCCGGTTTTAGCGTTGTCTCTATGGCTACCAGGGAGGACAAAAGTCCTCAACGTGTTATGTCTGGTCACGGTCAGTGTGGTATTCACTTAGAATGGTTTGTGCTTCTGACCCTATGTTTTGTTTCACATAGGGAGAATCATTATTAATAAGACACTGGCTTATTCCTTCTTGGTAACATGGAAGTTGGTCTTGGTACCTCCTCTCTGTTGTTCATATTTGATATAATTTACCCCTTTCAAGTTCGGCCTTATTTTCCAAATGTTTTATATTTTTGGAGCATCTGCTTCGTGTCACTTTGCTCATTAGTTAAATATTTATAAAATGAGCAATTGAACCTGGCATAGCTTACTCTCCTGATCATTCAGCTTCAGATACTTTTGAGAGTTTTTCTTACCAACTTAAATGGACAAAAAAGTCAAACTTTAACTTTCATGGAATATTCAAGAGACTTCAAATAGCTTCTGTAATCAAATTTACTTTGTTGTTTTAGTATCCTTTGTTATACAGCATATCTAGATAGACATAGGAGCAGCATAGCACTACTGGCAGCTAGCTGGTGATTGGTGACTGCACAGACATAATGTTTACAGTTGAATCCTCTATGGATAAATCTAATAATTTCCCTTCTTTTACCTACGTTTTGAAACTAGCAAGTTCTAATTATTAAAGTATTAAAATCCACTGAACCTGAAATATTTTGTAAAAACATTTTACTTCCAATAAAGTTTAGAAAAAGGAAAAGAAAATACTAGAAAGACAATGAGAATTAAAAAAAAAAAGTGTTATATTTATTGGTACAGAACTGCATCGTTAAAAATGTCTGCCTATTTTTCAAATCAGTGGCAACATCGTAGTAAAGTGTTAAATGGACATAGTTACATTTATATCTTGTATACTAAAGAGCAGCTGTTAAACACGTTAAAAACATGGTTTTGCGTGAAAAGAAAGAAAACCTGCTTAAATTGAATGAAAAACTGACACGAAGTACATGACTGTTTAAATCTGGCCCCAAGGCTCTAATTATTATTGGCCATTAGGGACCAAAAAAAAAAGCCACTGTAATTTAAATATTTTATTTTTTTTAACCATTGTCTTTTAGCTAACCTTTAGACCTTTTCTAGATTTACCTTCTTTTTTTTTTTTTACATAATCAAATCATTTGTAAGGAAGATTTTGCTATCAATTTAACATATGGTGTGGCTGCTTTTTATGTATTAAAGTGAAAGTCAACCTTAGCGTTTTTGGATTCTTTTATTAATTAATTGGATCATGTGCTGTCACTCTAAATTGTAAAAATTCTAGTTTATACACTCTTTTAAGGTAAAGTCATAATTAAACATTTATGATTTAGACAGAGCATGGTATTTTAAACAACTTTCTGATTTACTAATTTTTATCAAATTTGCTTTATTCTCTGGGAAAAACATGTGTTGGAAAGCATACCTAGGTATGCTTAGGAGCAGTAATGCCCTACTGGGAGCTAGATTCTGATTCATGACTACGCACAGATGTGTTCAGTGTATTTCTGTTCCTGAACCTACCTAGGCTTACACTTCAACAAAGGATCCTAAGAGAACAAAGCACATGTATTAATTATTTACATTTTGACTGCAATAAAAAAATATTTGTCCTAAGTATGTCCTATTTAAAAATGATACAATCAGTATTTGATTAAAAAAATACACCCAGATAAAGATTGGTTTATACTATTCAAAAGTAGTGGATATGTAATCATTTTTCTATTGTCTTTGTTGCAGGAGAATCATTCTACACATGGCTTGAAGGTAACAAACCAACCACTTGTTGTCTTTAAAATGTACTATTAAATATTTTCGAAGTTATGATGTGCTGTGTGGTGCATGGTGATTGGATAACGGCATTTAAAGGGACATTCCAGTCAAACTTTTAATGTACATAGATTTATTACATCTTTGAATAGAAACATATTTGCAATATAAATGGATTGGCAAAAATGCTTCTAGTAAAAGTTATCACTGTTTTAGTGTTAACATTTTTCTCTGCATGTTCATCTGAAGCATAGCTATATATTGTTACTGCACCCATATTTTAAACAATGCAGCTGTGTAGATCATCAGTGGGGCTTGTATCATCTCAGCATTTAACAAATTGAGTCATTATCAGATGGAACAAGCACCTTAGGCAATCTGAGCAAGTGCTGTGTTTAAAATTCGGGTGCACAGTACATACTTAAATACACATTTGAAACAGCTATAGTTTTAATTAGAAGCATTTTTGCTAATGCATGTATATTACAAAATTGCTTCTTGTTAATACCATAATACTGCCATGGGGTTTCCAATTTTGGCTGGAATATCCCTTTAAACAGTAAATACATGGTAGACATAATGATGTTTTGAAAGCAATAGATTAGACAGAATAATATATTGATGTATTTTTTATATTAGTTTACATATTGACAATATAAGTGTAAAGGTTTAGATTTTATAAAGTAATGGGTGCCGCCATGTTTGAACTAGTTTTCTATTTATCTGTATCTTTTGCTGCCAACAATAAGGGAAAGATATATAAACCAGAAAATAAAGTAGTTTGTGTAAACCAGGTTTTTGGGTAGTCTATTTTATATCTGTTCCAAATTGTATGCAGCAAGATTGTGAGATGAGGTTAAAACTTAAGTTTAGATATGGCTGCATCCATTACTTTGAAGAAACTCAGTAGAATTTTATAAAACACACCTATTTTATGAGTTAAATTATATAACAATTTGGAATTATTTTGACAGGCCTATGCTTAGAGAAAAGAGTGTTTTACCGTCTCATATCAGGACTTCATGCCAGCATCAACTTGCATCTCTCAGTAAAATATCTTCTTGAGGGTAAGTTCCATGTTGTGTACATTATTATTATTTATAGAACATTCTGTCTAATGTAAACTGTAAATTGTCTTCATTCTCTTGGCATCTTTATTTGAAATGCAAGAATGTAAGTTTAGATGTCGGCCCATTTTTGGTGAACAAACTGGGTTGTTCTTGCTGATTGGTGGATAAACAAGTGCTTTCCATGGTTCTGAACCAAAAAAAATAGCTTAGATGCCTTCTTTTTCAAATAAAGAAAGCAAGAGAACGAAGAAAAATGTATAATAGGTGTAAATTAGAAAGTTGCTTAAAATTGCATGCTCTGTCTGAATCACGAAAGAAAAAAATTTGGGTTCAGTGTCCCTTTAATTGCACATTTAAATAATCTCTATTTTGTGAGTTAAAGGGATATGAAACCCAAATATTTTCTTAAGTTATTCAGACAGAGGATACCATTTTTAAAAAGTTTCCAATTTACTTCTATGATCAAATGCGCTTAGTTCCCATGGTATTCTTTTTTGATGAGATACCCTACGTAGGTGACGGGAGCAGTACATTACAGGAAATGGTACTCTTGCAAATGGATAGCATTCTTGCAAAACTGCTGCCATCTAATACTCCAGAAATGGACTGCTTTTAAGCATACATCCCTGGTTTTTAACAAAAGACAGCAAGAGAATGAAGAAAATTGAAAATGGTAAATTAGGTTTTTTAAAATTGCATGGTCTATCTGAGTCATGAAAGTAATTAAAAAAAAAATAGGGTTTCATATCCCTTTAAATAAGGTTCATGAACTTCTGGGGCTGAAGGTTCTTTCTACATCAGCCACATCATCCATTTTAAAGGAAGTTCTAAATTAAAGGGGACAGTCTACACCAGTATATTTATTGTTTTAAATATAGATAATCAATCTAAGCCTCTACAAACTGCCCCTTATTTCAGTTCTTTTGACAGACTTGCATTTTAGTCAATCAGTGCTGGCTCCTAGGAACTCCACGTGCGTGAGCACAGTGTTATCTATATGAAACACATGAACTAACACCCTCTAGTGGTGAAAAACTGACAAAATAACCTGAGCTAAGAGGCGGCCTTCAAGGGCTTAGAAATATATGAACCTCCTAGATTTAGCTTTCAACTAAGAATACCAAGAGAACAAAGCAAAATTGGTGATAGAAGTAAATTGGAAAATTGTTTACAATTACATGCGCTATCTGAATAATGAGTTTGTTTTGGATTAGACTGTTCCTTTAAGTGTGAAAATGTTATAAGCCTAATAAAACCCCTCTGTTTTATTATTGATTTCCATTATTACTGTTGGGCCTGCTTTGGGAGTTTGTGTGATGGAAACTTCCATGATGTGTCAAAGTATTATATTGAATCATATTTTTTTATGATTATATTCATTGTAGAATTTGAATTCAACCCCACCATAATATTGTGAATTATGTATTTTTTTTATTCACATCGCACTGAAAAACAGTTTTGCTTAGTGTTTTCAGTAACTTTAGTAAATTTAAATTCCCTCTTTCTCTACTTGGACATATAACTAGTATTATTTAACTGTATTTCAGATACATGGGGAAGAGCACGATGGGGACCTAATCCTAAAGAGTTTACAAAACGATTTGACCCTTCTGAAACACAAGGAGAAGGCCCAAGGAGATTGAAGAATTTGTATTTTTTGTATTTGATTGAACTCCGTGCATTATCAAAAGTTGCGTCCTATTTCGATCGCACTATTGTTGATCTATATACAGGAAACTCAGAAGGGGACTTGGAAACGAAAAATCTTCTTCTGGATATCTTCAAAGATATGCAGTAAGCAATTTATTTACATTTAAATGTTAAATGTAACTGTAATATGATTAAAGGGATAGTCTAGACAAAATTAAACTTTCATGATTCAGACTCCTATAATCAATTTCTCTTGTAAGGTGTATCCAGTCCACGATTTCATCCATTACTTGTGGGATATTCTCCTTCCCAACAGGAAGCTGCAAGAGGATCACCCACAGCAGAGCTGTCTATATAGCTCCTCCCCTAACTGCCACCTCCCAGTCATTCTCTTGCAGCTCTCGACAAGGGAAGTAGCTAGAGAGATGTGGTAAATTAATGTAGTTTATCTTCAATCAAAAGTTTATTATTTTCAAATGGTACCGGAGTTGTACTATTTTGGCTTCAGGCAGAAAGGGGAAGAAGAGTCTGCCTGAAGTTTTTTGATGATCTTAGCAGTTTGTAACTAAGGTCCACTGCTGTTCTCACACATAACTGAAGAGATGGGTAACTTCAGCTGGGGGAATAGCGTGCAGGTTTTCCTGCTCTGAGGTATGTGTAGTTTTAAATTTTTCTAGAGAGATGATAAGCTAGAAAATGCTGACAGTACCTGATTTATTTAAGGTAAGCCTGATTACAGTGATTTAATAACGACTGGTATCACGCTTGCTGTAAGGGGTAATATTTTTGTTATTTACTCTCATTACTTAATAGATATAACGTTTGCTTGATGTATATAAACGTTTACTACAAATGGTGATAAAACTTTATTCTGGGGCCCAGTTTTTCCACATGGCTGACTAGATTTTGCCTAGGGATAGTTTTTTAAGGCCCTCTCACTGTGAGTACATGTTGGGAGGGGCCTATTTTCGCGCCTTAATTGCGCAGTAGTTTTTGCAGCTTGAGACATCCAGCTTCCCTGAAGGAGTCCCCTGACATATAGGACCCCTCTACAGGGTTTTTGTGCCTTCCAAAGTCGTTGTATGGGCAGGTAGGAGCCACAGTAGAGCTGTGGCAGTTGGTTGTGACTGTTTAAAAAACGGCTATATCGTTTTTTTGATCCGGTTTTGAAACTAAGGGGTTAATCATCCATTTGCAAGTGGGTGCAATGCTATTTCAGTCTATTATACACACTGTAAAAATTTCGTAGAATTTACTGCTTTTTTACTGTTTTGCAGTTTATGTGATTGTTTTTTTTCTCTTAAAGGCACAGTACTGTTTTTATTTTTTGCTTGTTCACAGTTATTAAAGTGTTTTCCAAGCTTGCTGGTCTCATTACTAGTCTGTTAAACATGTCTGACATAGAGGAAACTCATTGTTCATTATGTTTAGAAGCCATTGTGGAACCCCCTCTTAGAATGTGTACCAAGTGCACTGATTTTACTATCTATAGATTACAAAGACCATATTCTGGCTTTAAAAAATTTATCACCAGAAGAAATTGACAAGGAGGAAGTTATGCCGTCTAACTCTCCCCACGTGTCAGAACCTATAACTCCCGCTCAGGGGACGCCAAGTACATCTAGCGCGCCCATTGCATATACCTTACATGATATGGCGTCAGTTATGAATCATACCCTTACAGAGGTATTATCTAAACTGCCAGGATTGCAAAGAAAGCGAGACAGCTCTGGGACTAGAATAAATACAGAGCTCTCTGACGCTTTAGTGGCTATGTCTGATACACCCTCACAATGTACTGAAGCTGAAGCAGGGGAGCTTCAATCTGTGGGTGATTTTTCTGATTCAGGGAAGATACTTCAACCTGATTCTGATATGTCTACATTTAAATGTAAGCTTGAACACCTCCGCATATTGCTCAGGGAGGTCTTAGCAACTCTGGACGACTGTGACGCTATTGTAGTCTCAGAGAAATTATGTAGATTGGATAAATACTATGCAGTACCTACTTACACTGATGTTTTTCCAATCCCTAAGAGGTTTTCTGAAATTATTACTACGGAATGGGATAGACCAGGTGTACCATTCTCTCCCCCTCCTGTTTTTAAAAAGATGTTTCCTATAGACGCCGCTACACGGGACTTGTGGCAGACGGTCCCTAAGGTGGAGGGAGCAGTTTCTACTCTAGCTAAGCGTACCACTATCCCTGTCGAGGACAGTTGTGCTTTTCTAGATCCAATGGATAAAAAATTAGAGGGTTACCTTAAGAAAATTTTTATTCAACAAGGTTTTATTCTCCAGCCTCTTGCATGCATTGCCCCAGTCACTGCTGCTGCAGCTTTCTGGTTTGAGTCTCTAGAGGAGGCTCTACAGGTCGAAACCCCGTTGGAAGATATTATTGACAAGCTTAAGGCCCTTAAGCTAGCCAATTCATTTGTTTCTGACACCGTTGTTCATTTAACCAAGCTAACGGCTAAAAATTCAGGTTTTGCTATTCAGGCGCGTAGGGCGCTATGGCTTAAATCCTGGTCAGCTGACGTGACTTCAAAGTCTAAACTTCTCAACGTTCCCTTCAAAGCACAGACCCTATTCGGGCCTGGACTGAAGGAGATCATTTCTGATATCACTGGAGGAAAAGGTCACGCCCTTCCTCAAGACAGGTCCAACAAATTAAGGACCAAACAGTCTAGTTTTCGGCCCTTTCGAAACTTCAAGAGTGGCGCAGCTTCAACTTCCTCTAACACAAAACAAGAGGGAACTTTTGCCCAGTCTAAGCCGGTCTGGAGACCTAACCAGGCTTGGAACAAGGGGAAACAGGCCAAAAAGCCTGCTGCTGCCTCTAAGACAGCATGAAGGAGCAGCCCCCGATCCGGAAACGGATCTAGTAGGGGACAGACTCTCTCTCTTCGCCCAGGCTTGGGCAAGAGATGTCCAGGATCCCTGGGCATTGGAAATTGTGTCCAAGGGTTATCTTCTGGAATTCAAAACCTCTCCCCCAAAAGGGAGATTTCATCTCTCACATTTATATGCAAACCAGATAAAGAGAGAGGCATTCTTACATTGTGTTCAAGACCTCCTAGTTATGGGAGTGATCCACCCAGTTCCGCAGGAGGAACAGGGGCAGGGCTTCTATTTAAATCTGTTTGTAGTTCCCAAGAAAGAGGGAACATTCAGACCAATCTTAGATCTCAAGATCTTAAACAAATTTCTCAGAGTCCCATCCTTCAAGATGGAGACTATTCGAACCATCCTTCCTATGATCCAGGAGGGTCAATATATGACTACAGTAGACTTAAAGGATGCTTATCTTCTTATCCCGATACACAAAGATCATCATCGTTTTCTCAGGTTTGCCTTTCTAGACAGGCACTACCAGTTTGTGGCACTTCCCTTCGGGTTGGCCACGGCACCAAGAATCTTTACAAAGGTTCTAGGGTCCCTCCTAGCGGTCCTAAGGCCGTGGGGTATAGCAGTAGCCCCTTACTTAGACGACATTCTGATACAGGCGTCGACTTTTCAAATCGCCAGGTCCCATACGGACATTGTTCTGGCATTTCTGAGGTCCCATGGGTGGAAGGTGAACGAAGAAAAGAGTTCTCTATCACCTCTAACAAAAGTTTCATTCCTAGGGACTCTGATAGATTCGGTAGAAATGAAGATTTACCTAACGAAGGCCAGATTTTCAAAACTTCTAGACTCTTGCCGTGTTCTTTATTCCACTTCTCGTCCTTCAGTGGATGGAAGTAATCGGTTTAATGGTAGCGGTAATGGACATAGTACCGTTTGCCCGCCTACATCTCAGACCGCTGCAACTTTGCATGCTCAGTCAGTGGAATGGGGATTACACAGATTTGTCCCCTCTACTAAATCTGGATCAAGAAACCAGGGATTCTCTTCTCTGGTGGCTATGTCAGGTCCATCTGTCCAAGGGGATGAGCTTCCGCAGGCCAGATTGGACTATAGTAACGACAGATGCCAGCCTTCTGGGCTGGGGTGCAGTCTGGAACTCCCTGAAGGCTCAGGGCTCGTGGACTCAGGAGGAGGCACTCCTTCCGATAAACATTCTGGAACTAAGGGCGATATTCAATGCTCTTCAGGCTTGGCCTCAGCTAGCTGCGGTCAGGTTAATCAGATTTCAGTCGGACAACATCACGACTGTAGCCTATATCAACCATCAGGGGGGAACAAGGAGCCCCCTGGCAATGTTGGAGGTTTCAAAGATAACCCAGGAGTAGAGAACTGGGAGGCGGATTTTCTAAGTCGGCAGACTTTTCATCCGGGGGAGTGGGAGCTCCATCCGGAGGTATTTGCCCAGCTGATTCAACTATGGGGCAAATCAGAACTGGATCTGATGGCGTCTCGTCAGAACGCCAAGCTTCCTTGTTACAGGTCCAGGTCAAGGGATCCCCAGGCAACGCTGATAGATGCTCTAGCAGCGCCCTGGTCCTTCAGCCTGGCTTATGTGTTTCCACCATTTCCTCTGCTCCCTCGTCTGATTGCCAAGATCAAGCAGGAAAGAGCTTCAGTGATTTTGATAGCTCCTGCGTGGCCACGCAGGACTTGGTATGCAGATATGGTGGACATGTCATCCTTTCCACCATGGACTCTGCCGCTGAGGCAGGACCTTCTACTTCAAGGTCCCTTCAAACATCCAAATCTAATTTCTCTGCGTCTGACTGCTTGGAGATTGAACGCTTGATTTTATCAAAGCGTGGTTTTTCCGAGTCGGTCATTGATACCTTAATTCAGGCTCGAAAGCCTGTCACCAGGAAAATCTATCATAAGATATGGTGTAAATATCTTCATTGGTGTGAATCCAAGGGTTACTCATGGAGTAAAGTCAGGATTCCCAGGATATTATCTTTTCTCCAAGAAGGATTGGAGAAGGGATTGTCAGCTAGTTCCTTAAAGGGACAGATTTCTGCTCTGTCTATTCTTTTGCACAAGCGTCTGGCGGATGTTCCAGACGTTCAGGCGTTTTGTCAGGCTTTAGTTAGAATCAAGCCTGTGTTTAAACCTGTTGCTCCGCCATGGAGTTTAAATTTAGTTCTTAAAGTTCTTCAAGGGGTTCCGTTTGAACCTCTGCATTCCATAGATATCAAGCTTTTATCTTGGAAAGTTCTGTTTTTGGTAGCTATCTCTTCGGCTCGAAGAGTTTCAGAGTTATCTGCCTTGCAGTGTGATTCCCCTTATCTGATCTTCCATGCAGATAAGGTAGTTTTGCGTACCAAACCTGGGTTTCTTCCTAAGGTGGTATCTAATAAGAATATCAATCAGGAGATTGTTGTTCCGTCACTGTGTCCTAATCCTTCTTCAAAGAAGGAACGTCTATTACACAATCTTGACATGGTTCGTGCTTTAAAGTTTTATTTACAAGCTACTAAACATCTGCATTGTTTGTTGTCTACTCTGGACAGAGGAAAGGCCAAAAGGCTTCAGCAACTTCTTTCTTTTTGGTTAAGAAGTATAATCCGCTTAGTTTATGAGATTGCTGGCCAGCAGCCTCCTGAAAGAATTACAGCTCATTCCACTAGAGCGGTGGCTTCCACATGGGCTTTTAAAAATGAGGCTTCTGTTGAACAGATTTGTAAGGCGGCGACTTGGTCTTCGCTTCATACTTTTTCTAAATTCTACAAATTTGATACTTTTGCTTCTTCGGAGGCTATTTTTGGGAGAAAGGTCTTACAGGCAGTGGTGCCTTCCGTTTAAGCGCCTGCCTTGTCCCTCCCTTCATCCGTGTCCTATAGCTTTGGTATTGGTATCCCACAAGTAATGGATGAATCCGTGGACTGGATACACCTTACAAGAGAAAACAAAATTTATGCTTACCTGATAAATTTATTTCTCTTGTGGTGTATCCAGTCCACGGCCCGCCCTGTCATTTTAAGGCAGGTGTTTTTTATTTTTAAACTACAGTCACCACTGCACCTTATAGTTTCTCCTTTCTCTTGCTTGTCTTCGGTCGAATGACTGGGAGGTGGCAGTTAGGGGAGGAGCTATATAGACAGCTCAGCTGTGGGTGATCCTCTTGCAGCTTCCTGTTGGGAAGGAGAATATCCCACAAGTAATGGATGAATCCGTGGACTGGATACACCACACGAGAAATAAATTTATCAGGTAAGCATAAAGTTTGTTTTTGTCTTTGTTCTCTTGGTATCTTTATTTGAAGGTAAACTTAAGAGCAAGCCCATTTTTGGTTCAGTCTAAATGTAGCCACCATTCAGCAAGCACTACCCAGGTGCGGAACCAAAAATGGGCCTGCTCCTAAGCTTACATTTTTGCTTTTCAAATAAAGATATCAAGAGAACAAATACATTTTGATAATAGGAGTATATTAGAAAGTTGCTTAAAATTGCATGCTCTATCTGAATCATGAAAGTTTAATTTTGACTAGACTATCCCTTTAAGGATGTGCAGAACTAAATTCATTTTTATTCAAAGTGTTTTGAGTGGCATCTCCTACAAGAAAATAATGTGGTGTTATTCAATTCCTTTAATGGGTATATAATATAGATATATAATGCACATGCCCACAATTGCAAAATAAAATAAACAATAAATGCAACTTGGTATAAGTCACAAAAAAGTAGGATTCTCTAATCCCTCTTCTGTCTGAAAGCCTCAAAGAAAGAAAAAGAGATATAGTGTCGGTAAATCCCTTTCTTCAGTGCTGCTCACACAAATTTGAGTTCTCTTGTAGATATTTTTTTTCCTTCTTAATATAAGGAGAGTCCACAGCATCATTCCTTACTTTTGGGAAATCCTGAACCTGGCCACCAGGAGGAGGCAAAGACACCCCAGCCAAAGGCTTAAATACTTCTTCCACTTCCCCCATCCCCCAGTCATTCTTTGCCTTTGGTCACAGGAGGAGGGCAGAAAAGTGTCAGAAGATTTTGGAGTATAGTTCCTTAGGAAGGGTATCAGTCCTTTGATATGGGACTGGGGTTTTAAGTAGTCTTGTCAGCCTCTCAGTGAGAGCATTGACGAAAGTTAAAGTCTAGAGATGCAGGGAAAGTCTTTTTGTGAACCCATCCAGACTGCCTGCTAACAGCTCCTAAGCAATCAGTGTTGACAAGTTTCACTGCCTACTTATTTCTCACTCAAGTCCATTTCAGGAGTGATGCTACAAGACTGTCGCACTTTAGAGGCTGTGTTTCTATTCCACAGCATGGATTCTGGTAAGATTGTTTAAATTTTTACAGATGTTGAAAACGCTAGAAGACAGGGTCACAGTGTGGCTCCTTTTATCTTAATAGAATCATAGGTTAATATCTCCTGAGGGGCATTATTGAACAGTGGGGATTTATCAAATGTGATGCTTTGATTTTATGTTGCTTTATGTGTGAGATATTTATTGGGCTCATAGACTGTTGTTAGTAGCTGGAACGTACAGGTTTTTACTTTCACTTTGAGTGCTGCGCAGCATGTAGCTTGGCACGCTTTTTCTCATAGCAGGGGCGGTCCTGCCTTACGCACGATGTGACCGGGAGCGGTCTCTCTTTCATTTCCGCTTTCCTGACCAAGCTGACTGTCGGAGAAGACACTATTTCTCTGCATTGTCTGGGTCATAGGAGGTGGTGAGTGCCCCAGCCATTGGGTGTATAAAGGTGCTGGTTTTGTTTTGAGAAATAAAGATAGTTTATTTTGATTAGCTTAAGCTATGGAGAATTCTGAGATCCCAAATAGTAATACCTGTTTATATTATGAGGAGGCCTTTGTATGCCCACCCTCTGTTATGTTCCATGTGCCTTGATAATGTTATTAGGTCAAAAGAAGGTTATCCCTTTTAGTACCACTGAGCTGTCCACCTCTGAGGACTTGCCGTCCTGTGAGGTACATACCCGACATTCATCTCCATCTGCACATGCAGCTTCCCGTAGCACGTCTAATCCTCCATCTGGAGGGGGCCTTTTACCGCCAGATTTTTCCACACAGTTACAAACGGCGGTGTCTGCGGCCCTCAGTGTTCTACCTTGCCCTGCTGAGCGCAAGCAAAAGGTTTAACATAGCTCTCCTGCCCTGGGGTCATCATATAATTTATTGGATTTAACTGCTTTGTCTCAGTTATCCGAGGAGGAGTTGCACTTATCCTTTTTTAAGAAAGATGTTTCAACATACGGAATATTTGTTTCAACCGGCAACGGCTGTTGCCATGGTTGCTGGTGCAGCTACCTACTGGTGCGACTCCTTATCGGATTTAATCGAGGTGGAGGGTCCCCTCGATGTTATCCAGGAAAGAATTAAGGCTTTGAGAATTGCCAATTCTTTTATCTGTGATGCAAACATGCAGATTATTCGCCTAAACGCTAAGGTTTCTGGCTTTTCGGTTCAGGCCAGTCGGGCGCTCTGGCTGAACTCCTGGTCTGCGGATATGACTAAGTCTAGACTTCTTTCTCTCCCCTTTAACTGAAAGATTTTATTTGGCCCAGGTCTGGACTACATTATCTCCACGATTACAGGGGGGCATGGGTGCCTTCCTATCGCAAGATAAAAGGAACAAGTCTAAGGGACAAGGTTCTAATTTTTGTCAGCAGTCCTCCGCTAAGCCCGAGCAAACCAAGAGTGCTTGGAAGTCGGCTCAGTCCTGGAATAAGTCCAAGCAGAGCAAGAAGCCCGCAGACTAAATCTGCATGAAGGGGCCGCCCCCAATCCGGCTCTGGATCGTGTAGGGGGCAGACTGATGTTCTTTTCAGACGCTTGGTTTGGGGAAGTGCAGGATCCATGGGTCCTGGAGGTCATATCTCAGGGATACAAGATAGGATTCAAGTCTCATCCACCCAAGGGCAGATTTCTCCTCTTAACCCTGTCTTCCAGACTAGAAAAGAGGGAAGCCTTTCTGGGGTGCGTGCGGGATATGTCCTCCTTAGGAGTCATTGTCCTGGTACCTATCGCAGAAAGAGGTTTGGGATACTATTCAAACTTTTTCGTGGTCCCAAAGAAGGAGGGAACTTTCCGCCCAATTATGGACCTAAAGTGCTTAAACAAATTTCTAAGTGTCCCCTCGATCAAGATGGAGACGATAAGGTCCATCCTTCCCTTAGTTCAGGAAGGACAGTTCATGACCATTATAGATTTGAAGGATACTTACCTTCACATGCCAATCCACAAGGACCACTTCCGGTTCCTAAGATTTGCGTTCCTGGACCAGCACTTCCAGTTCATTGCACTTCCGTTTGGTCTAGCTACTGTTCCAATAATTTTTACGAAGGTTCTAGGGGCTCTGCCAGCAGTTGCCAGAACCCGGGGCATAGCAGTGGCTCCATACTTGGACGATATTCTGGTACAAGCACCATCTTTTTGTCTGGCGGAAGACCATTCGGTATCTCTCCTCTCTCTTCTTCAATCTCATGGATGGAAGATAAGAGTTCTCTTATACCAAGCACCAGGGTGGAATTCCTGGGTACTATAATAGACTCCATGGGTATGATGATATTTCTAACAGACCAGAGACGTTGCAAGCTAGTTTCGGCATTTCTTGCCCTTCAGACTTCCTTAAGGCCATCTGTGGCTCAGTGTATGGATGTGATTGGTCTCATGGTGTTCAGCATGGATTTCATTCCCTTTGCCAGGTTCCGTATCAGGCTGTTACAACTGTGCATGCCGAGAGAGTGGAACAGCAATCATTCAGGTCTGTCTCAACAGATTTCTCTGGACAACCGATCGATAGAATCGCTCTCTTGGTGGCTCTGTCCAGATCACCTGTCCCGAGGGACATCCTTTTAAGACCATCCTGGGAGATTGTGACTACAGACGCAAGCCTATCAGGATGGGGAGCTGTTTGGGGTGCCAAGAAGGCACAGGACCCTCCCGATCAACATTCTAGAACTTAGAGCAATCTTCAATGCTCTGAAGGCTTGGCCTCTTCTAGGTTCGTCTCAGTTTATCAGATTCCAATAGGACAATATAACCACGGTGGCTTACATCAACCATCAGGGGGGAACGAGAAGCTCCCTAGCAATGAGGGAAGTCTCTCTGATTCTGGAGTGGGCGGAGGCCCACAGTTGTTTGCTGTCAGCGATCCACATTCCGGGTGTGGACAACTGGGAAGCGCATTTTCTCAGCAGACAATCCTTTCATCAGGGGGAATGGTCTCTCCGTCCCGAAGTGTTTGCGGAGATATGCAACAGGTGGGGGATGCCGGAGATGGATATCATGGCGTCCCGTCTCAATGCCAAGCTACCCAGATATGGGTCGAGGTCTAGGGATCCTCAGGCGGAGGTAATAGATGCATTAGCAGTGCCTTGGAGGGTCAGTCTAATTTACCTTTTCCCGCCGTTACCACTCCTTCCTCTTGTAGTAGCCCGCATCAAGCAGGAGCAGGGGTCAGTAATACTGATTGCTCCATCGTGGCCGCGAAGGATGTGGTTCGCAGATGTGGTGGGGATGTCATCATCTTTTCTGTGGAAGTTACCTTGTCGCATGGATCTGCTGGAACAAGGTCCTTTTGTTCATCAAAATCTAGATTTTCTGAGGCTGACTGTGTGGAGATTGAACGCTTAGTCCTAGCCAAGAGAGGGTTTTCTGAGAGAATTATTGATACTCTCATTTAAATTCGTAAACCGATTACTCTCGGCGTATCTATCGTAAGGTGTGGAGAACCTATTTATTCTGGTGTGAAGAGCGCTATCTTTCCTGGCATAAGGTTAAGGTTGCCAGGATCCTCTCATTTCTCCAGGATGGATTGGAGAAGGGCCTTTCTGCCAGTTCCCTGAGGGGACAGATTTCGGCCCTGTCTATTTTACTGCACAAGTGCCTCGCAGAGCTTCCTAATGTACAGTCCTTTGTTAAGGCTCTGACTAGGACCAGACCTGTGTTTAGATCTAATGCTCCTCATTGGAGTCTAAATCTTGTTCTTAAGGTTTTGCAACAGGCTCCGTTGAACATATGCATGAAGTTGATATTAAATTATTGTCCTGGAAGGTTCTTTTTCTAATTGCTATTGCTTCTACGCACAGAGTATCTGAGATTGCTGCCTTGCAATGTGAGCCTCCTTATCTGGTGTTCCATTCTGATAAGGCTGTCCTACGTACTAAGTTGGTTTTCTTCCTAAGGTCGTATCAGACCGCAACATCAATCAAGAGTGTGGTTCCTTCCTTGTTTCCCAATCCTCCTCCTTCGAAAGAACTTTTGCTTCATAATTTGGACGTGGTTCGCGCCTTGAAGTTCTATCTTCAAGCCACTAAGGATTTTAGACAAATGTTGTCCTTGTTTGTTGTCTATTTTGGGAAGCATAAGGGTCAGAAGGTCTCTTCGACTTCCTTATCTTTTTGGTTAAGGAGTGTTATCCGCTTAGCTTATGAGACAGCGGGACATAAACCTCCTCAGAGGATTACGGATCATTCTACTAGAGCAGTGGCTTCCTCTTGGGCCTTTAAGAACGAGGCCTCTATGGATCATATTTGTAAGGCGGGTACTTGGTATTCCTTACATACTTTTTCTAAATTTTACAAGTTTGATGATTTTGCTTCGGCTGAAGCAGGTTTCGGGGGAGAGGTTTTGCAGGCTGTGGTGCCCTCAGATTAGGGTCCGCCTATCTTTTTGTCCCTCCCATTATCATTCAGTGTCGTCTAGAGCTTGGGTTTCCCAAAAGTAAGGAATGATGCCGTGGACTCTCCTTATATTAAGAAGGAAAACCTAAATTATGCTTACAAGATAATTTCTTTTCCTTCTGTATAAGGAAAGTCCACGGCCCCCGCCCGTATTCTCCAATGGGTGGCCCCTTTAAATTATGTTTTTTTCTTCTGGCACCCTGATATTTCTCCTACTGTTCCTTGTTCTCTCTGCAGAATGACTGGGGAAAGTGGGAGAGGTGTTTAAGCCTTTGGCTGGGGTGTCTTTTCTTCCTCCTGGTGGCCAGGTTCAGTATTTCCCAATAGTAAGGAATGGTGCCGTGGACTCTCCTTATACAGAAGGAAAGGAAATTATCTGGTAAGCATAATTCATGTTTCTTCTACAAGATACTACGAGTCCACGGATTCATCCTTTACTTGTGGGATATTATCCTCCTGCTAACAGGAAGTGGCAAAGAGCACCACAGCAGAGCTGTCTATATAGCTCCTCCCTTGACTCCACCCCCCAGTCATTCTCTTTGCCTATACTAAGTAATAGGAAGGGTAAAGTGAAAGAGGTGATAAAATGTTAGTTTTTATTTTCTTCAAGCAAGACTTTTTTTTTTTATTTTAAATGGTACCGGTGAGTGCTATTTTTTCCCAGGCAGCAGATGGATGAAGATTTCTGCCTGGAGACTGATGATCTTAGCAGTTGTTACTAAGATCCAGAGTAGTTCCCACAGAATGGATGAGGAGTACTTAAGAAACTTCAGTGTGAGGAACATTTTTCATGCTACAAGCATTGAGGTATGTTCAGTCATTTTTTTTCTGGAGAGACTGTGTTATTTCAGAATTGGCTGACAGTATCCCCATGAGGGAAGGGGTAAGCAATAATCCTAATGTGAAAGAGAAGGGTATTACTGGACCTGTATGTTGGGCTGTAAAAATGGTTGACACTGATGACATAATGTTTGTGGGCAAACGATTCTATGTTTGGAGGTAAATTAATGTTTTTTGTGGCAAACGTTTTTATTTATAATGGCAATG
Source organism: Bombina bombina (assembly GCF_027579735.1). NCBI lineage: Eukaryota > Metazoa > Chordata > Amphibia > Anura > Bombinatoridae > Bombina > Bombina bombina. The sequence continues at coordinate 768,756,549 of NC_069502.1, forward strand.
GAGGGTGCACATGACTTCTGTTAGACCTGGGTATATGAACCCACATGGCTAGGTTTTTAGACCGCTTTGTAGCGGTTCTTTTGCAAGGCTGTGAGACATCAAGGTAGATGGGCGGGGCCTATTTTCGCACCTTAGTTGCACGGTTATATTCCCTATGCAAGCAGTAAGCTCCTGCTCCGGTGGGCCTTTCTGGAAAGTTTGGGCCTGATTGAAGGGTTAAACTGATTTTGCAGACCCCCTGAGGGCAGGTAGGCGCCACAGCAGGGCTGTGGCGAGGTGCAGGTTTTTTTTTTGGTTAATCATAACGTTTTTCTGTATAACGTTTTTGTACATAAGGGTTAAGTATTCCTTTTCTTGTGGTGCAATCTTAGCTGGCAAGTTAGGATACATATATAATAAAATTGAGATAATTTTATCACTTTAAAGCAGTTTGTTATTTTCTTCACTAAATAAGGTGTTTTCAAGCCTGTTTGTGGTCATTACTAGCCTGTTTTAACATGTCTGACATTGAGGAAAGCCAATGTTCCATGTGTTTAGAAGCCATTATGGAACCCCCACTTCAAATGTGTCCCTCATGTACTGAAAGGGCCCTACATTGCAAAGAACATATCTTAGCTGGTAAAAGTATGTCTCAGAATGATTCTCAGTCAGAAGAGAATCAGGTTATGCCATCTGTTTCTCCCCAAGTGTCACAACCTTTAACGTCCGCCCAAGCGACGCCAAGTACTTCTAGTGCGTCTAATTCTTTCACCCTGCAAGATATGGCTGCAGTTATGTCTACTACCCTTACAGAGGTATTATCTAAACGGCCAGGTTTACAGGGTAAGCGCAGCAGGTCTGGTATTAGTGTAAATACTGAGCCCTCTGATGCTTTATTGGCCATCTCCGATGTACCTCACAGTGTTCTGATTTGGGGGTGGGGGACTTGCTGTCTGAGGGAGAGCTTTCTGATTCAGGAAAGATGTTCCCTCAAACAGACTCAGATGTGACGGCCTTTAAGTTTAAGCTTGAACACCTCTGTTTGTTACTCAGGGAGGTCTTAGCGACTCTGGATGATTGTGACCCTGTTGTCATTCCACCAGAGAAACTGTGCAAAATGGATAAATATTTAGAGGTCTAATTACACTAATGTTTTTCCAGTCCCTAGAAGAATTTCAGACATTGTTACTAAGGAATGGGATAGACCAGGCATTCCTTTCTCTCCCCCTCCTACTTTTAAGAAAATGTTTCCCATATCTGACACCATTCGGGATTCGTGGCAGACGGTCCCTAAGGTGGGGGGAGCTATTTCTACCTTGGCTAAGCGTACAACTATACCTATTGAGGACAGTTGTGCTTTCAAAGATCCTATGGATAAAAAAAATAGAGGGGCTTCTAAAGAAATTGTTTATTCATCAGGGTTTTCTTCTACAACCTATAGCGTGCATTGTACCAGTAACTACTGCAGCAGCTTTTTGGTTTGAGGCTCTAGAGGAGTCTCTTAAGGTTGAGACCCCATTAGATGATATTTTGGATAGAATTAAGGCTCTCAAGCTAGCTAATTATTTTATTACAGATGCCGCTTTCCAAATGGCTAAATTAGCAGCAAAGAATGCAGGCTTTGCCATTTTAGCGCGTAGAGCGTTATGGCTTAAGTCTTGGTCTGATTATCTAAATCCAAGCTTTTAGCTATTCCCTATTCGGGCCTGAACTAAAGGAGATCATTTCTGACATTACTGGAGGTAAAGGTCATGCCCTTCCTCAGGACAAGACGGTTAAAATGAGGACCAAACAGAATAATTTTCGTTCCTTTCGAAATTTTAAAGGCGGTCCCTCTACTTCCTCATCCGCCTCCAAGCAGGAGGGTAACTTTGCACAATCCAAGTCAGTCTGGAGACCTAACCAGACCTGGAATAAAGGTAAACAGGCCAAGAAGCCCGCTGCTGCTGCCAAGACAGCATGAAGGGGTAGCCCCCGATCAGGGACCGGATCTAGTAGGGGGCAGACTTTCTCTCTTCGCTCAGGCCTGGGCAAGAGCATTCAGGACTCCTGGGCATTATAAATTGTCACCCAGGGATATCGGTTAGAATTCAAGGATTCTCTCCCAAGAGGGAGATTTCATCTTTCACGTTTGTCTGTAAACCAGACAAAGAGAGAGGCGTTCTTACGCTGTGTAGAAGACCTACATACCATGGGTGTAATCTGTCCAGTTCCAAAATTAGAACAAGGGCAGGGGTTTTACTCCAATCTGTTCATGTTTCTCAAAAATGAGGGAACCTTCAGACCGATTTTAGATCTCAAAAGTCTAAACAAATTTCTCAGAGTCCCATCGTTCAAGATGGAGACCATACGAACAATTTTACCAATGATCCAGGAGGGTCAATATATGACCACCGTGGATTTGAAGGATGCGTATCTTCACATTCCTATCCACAAAGATCATCGCCAGTTCCTCAGGTTCGCCTTCCTGGACAAACATTACCAGTTTGTGGCCCTTCCTTTCGGGTTAGCCACAGCTCCCAGAATCTTCACAAAACTGCTAGGGTCCTTTCTGGCGGTTCTAAGGCCGCGGGGCATAGCAGTGGCGCCCTATCTGGATGATATTTTGATTCAGGCGTCAACTTACCATCTAGCCAAATCTCACACGGACATCATGTTGGCTTTTCTAAGATCTCACAGGTGGAAGGTGAACATAAAAAAAGAGTTCTCTAGTTCATCTGACAAGAGTTCCATTCCTATTACTCGGTAGACATGAAAATTTTTCTGACTGAGGTCAGAAAATCAAAGATTCTAACTACTTGCCGAGCACTTCACTCCATTCCTCAGCCATCAGTGGCACAGTGTATGGAGGTCATTGGATTTATTGTAGCGGCAATGGACATAGTTCCGTTTGCTCGCCTACATCTCAGACCACTGCAGCTGTGCATGCTCAAACAGTGGAATGGGGATTATGCGGATTTATCTCCGCGGATAAATCTGGATCAAGAAACCAGAGATTCTCTTCATTGGTGGTTGTCACAGGATCATCTGTCCCAGGGAATGTGCTTCCACAGGCCAGCATGGGTCATAGTGACGACGGACGCTAGCCTCTTGGGCTGCGGTGCAGTCTGGAATTCCCTGAAGGCTCAGGGTGTGTGGACTCAGGACTACCAATAAATATTCTGGAACTGAGAGCGATATTCAACACGCTTCAAGCGTGGCCTCAGCTGGCTTCGGCCAAGTTCATAAGATTCCAGTCTGACAATATCACGACTGTAGCTTATATCAATCATCAAGGGGGAATAAAGAGTTCTCTAGCGATGATAGAAGTTTCCAAAATAATTTGATGGGCAGAGACTCACTCTTGCTATCTATCAGCAATATATATCCCAGGAGTGGAGAACTGGGAAGCGGATTTTCTAAGTCGTCAGACTTTTCATCCGGGGGAGTGGGAGCTCCATCCGGAAGTGTTTGCAGCATTGATCCATCAATGGGGCACACCGGAATTGGATCTGATGTCATCTCGTCAGAATGCCAAACTTCCTTGTTACGGGTCCAGATCAAGGGATCCTCAAGCAGTACTGATAGATGCTCTAGCAGTACCTTGGTCGTTCAACCTGGCTTATGTGTTTCCTCCTTTTCCTCTCCTACCTCGTCTGATTGCAAGAATCAAACAGGAGAGGGCTTCGGTAATCTGGATAGCGCCTGCGTGGCCACGCAGGACTTGGTATGCAGATCTGGTGGACATGTCATCCCTGCCACCGTGGAAACTGCCACTGAGACAGGACCTTCTCATTCAAGGTCCGTTCCAACATCCAAATCTAATTTCTCTGCAACTGACTGCATGGAGATTGAACGCTTGATTTTATCTAAGCGGGGATTCTCTGAGTCGGTCATTGATACCTTGATTCAGGCTCGAAAGCCTGTCACTAGGAAAATTTACCATAAGATATGGCATAAATATCTTTACTGGTGCGAATCCAAGGGCTACTCATGGAGTAAGATCAGGATTCCTAGGATTTTGTCCTTTCTCCAAGAAGGATTGAAGAAGGGATTATCAGCTAGTTCCTTAAAGGGACAGATTTCTGCTTTGTCAATCTTACTACAGAAGCGTCTGGCAGATGTCCCAGACGTTCAGTCGTTTTGTCAGGCTTTAGTTAGAATCAAGCCTGTGTTTAAACCTGTTGCTCCGCCATGGAGTTTGAATTTAGTTCTAAATGTTCTTCAAGGGGTTCCGTTTGAACCCATGCATTCCATAGATATTAAACTTCTATCTTGGAAAGTTCTGTTTTTAGTTGCTATCTTTTCTGCTCGAAGAGTTTCTGAGCTTTCTGCGTTACAATGCGACTCGCCTTATCTTATATTCCATTCTAAGGTGGTTTTGCGCACTTAACCTGGATTCCTTCCTAAGGTTGTTTCAAATAAGAATATTAATCAGGAAATTGTTGTTCCCTCTCTATGTCCTAGTCCTTCTTCTAAGAAGGAGCGTCTGTTACATAACTTGGACGTGGTTCGTGCCTTGAAGTTTTACTTACAAGCGACCAAGGATTTCCGTCAAACATCTTCTCTATTTGTTGTCTATTCTGGAAAGCGTAGGGGTCAAAAAGCTACAGCTATATCTCTTTCTTTTTGGCTGAAAAGCATCATCCGTTTGGCATACGAGACTGCTGGACAGCAGCCTCCTGAAAAAAATTACAGCTCATTCTACTAGAGCGGTGGCTTCCACATGGGCTTTTAAAAACAATGCTTCTGTTGAACAGATTTGTAAGGCTGCGACTTGGTCTTCCCTTCATACCTTTTCCAAATTTTACAAATTTGATACCTTTGCTTCTTCTGAGGCTATTTTTGGGAGAAAAGTTCTTCAAGCAGTGGTGTCTTCTGTTTAGGTATCTGTCTTGTCCCTTCCGTTCATCCGTGTCCTGTAGCTTTGGTATTGTATACCACAAGTAAAGGATGAATCCGTGGACTCGTGGTATCTTGTAGAAGAAAAGGAAATTTATGCTTACCTGATGAATTGATTTCTCTTGTAAGGTGTATCCAGTCCACGGGTTCATCCATTACTTGTGGGATATTCTCCTTCCCAACAGGAAGTTGCAAAGAGGACACCCACAGCAGAGCTGTCTATATAGCTCCTCCCCTAACCCCCACCCCCAGTCATTCTCTTTGCAACTCTCGACAAGATAGAAAGTATAAAGAGATATGTGGTGATTTAGTGTAGTTTTGCCTTCAATCAAGAGTTTGTTATTTTTAAATGGTACCGGCGTTGTACTGTTTTACTCTCAGGCAGAAATTAGAAGAAGAGTTCTGCCTGGAGGTTGATGATCTTAGCGGTTTGTAACTAAGGTCCATTGCTGTTCTCACACATAACTGAAGAGTATGGGATAACTTCAGTTGGGGGAACGGTCTGCAGATTGCATGCTTTGAGGTATGTTCAGTACTTTTATTTCTAGAGAACGAGATAAGTTCTAGAAAATGCTGACAGATCCTTGTGTATATTGAGGTAAGCTAGATGCAGTGATTTTACAACGACTGGGATCATGCTTACAAAGTGGGGTTATACTCATATTTATTAGTGACAAAACGTTTACATGTTTCACAAATGGGACGTTTTTTTCTCTGAGGGTGATAAGTCTTTAGTTGGGGCCTAGTTTTCCGCATGGCATAGTCAAATACCAAGCTTGCTGGTGTCATTGCTAGTCTGTTAAACATGTCTGACATAGAGGAAACTCCTTGTTCAATATGTTTAGAAGCCATTGTGGAACCCTCTCTTAGAATGTGTAACAAATGTACTGAAGTATCTATAAACTATAAAGACCATATTATGGCTTTTAAAGATTTATCACCAGGGAATTCTCAGACTGAAAAAAGGGAGGTTATGCCATCTAGCTCTCCCCATGTGTCAGAACCTATAACTCCCGCCCAAGTGACGCCAAGTACATCTAGCGCTTCTAATTCTTTTACCTTACAGGACATGGCAGCAGTTATGACTTCTACCCTCACAGAGGTATTGTCCAAACTGCCAGGGTTACAAGGAAACCGAGACAGCTCTGGGGCTAGAACAAATACAGAGCTTTCTGACGCTTTAATAACTGTGTCCGATATACCCTCGCTAGGCTCCGAAGCCGGTGCAAGGGAGTTTCTATCTGAGGGTGACATTTCAGATTCAGGGAAGGCTTTACTTCCGTCCGATTCTGAAATGACGGCGTTTAAATTTAAGCTCGAACACCTCCGCTTATTGCTCAGGGAGGTTTTAGCGACTCTGGATGACTGTGACCCCATTGTGGTTCCAGAGAAATTGTGTAAAATGGACAAATACTTTGCAGTGCCTGTTTACACTGATGTTTTTCCAGTCCCTAAGAGGTTTTCGGAAATTATTTCTAAGGAATGGGATAGACCAGGTGTGCCGTTCTCTCCCCCTCCTGCCTTTAAAAAGATGTTTCCCATAGATGTCGCTATACTGGACTCGTGGCAGACGGTCCCTAAGGTGGAGGGAGCTGTTTCTACCCTAGCTAAGTGTACAACTATCCCTGTTGAGGACAGTTGTGCTTTCCTAGATCCTATGGATAAAAAATTGGAGGGTCTCCTTAAGAAAATTTTTATTCATCAAGGTTTTATTCTCCAGCCTCTTGCATGCATTGCTCCAGTTACTGCTGCAGCGGCTTTTTGGTTCGAGTCTCTTGAGGAGGCTCTACAGGTGGAGACCCCATTAGATGATATCTTAGACAGGATTAAAGCTCTTAAGTTAGCTAATTCCTTTATTTCTGACGCTGTTTTTCATTTAACCAAGCTAACGGCTAAGAATTCAGGTTTTGCCATTCTGGCGCGTAGGGCGCTATGGCTTAAGTCCTGGTCAGCAGACGTTACTTCAAAGTCTAAGCTTCTTAACATCCCCTTCAAAGGACAGACCCTATTCGGGCCTGGCCTGAAGGAGATCATCTCTGACATTACTGGAGGAAAAGGTCACGCCCTTCCTCAGGATAGGTCCAATAAATTAAGGACCAAACAGAATAATTTTCGTTCCTTTCGAAACTTCAAGGGTGGCTCAGCTTCGGCTTCCTCTAATGCAAAACAAGAGGGAAATTTCGCCCAGTCCAAACCAGTCTGGAGACCTAACCAGATTTGGAACAAAGGGAAGCAGGCCAAAAAGCCTGCTGCTGCCTCTAAGACAGCATGAAGGGGTAGCCCCCGATCCGGGACCGGATCTAGTCGGGGGCAGACTTTCTCTCTTCGCCCAGGCTTGGGCAAGAGACGTCCAGGATCCCTGGGCACTAGTGATTGTTTCCCAGGGATATCTTCTGGAATTCAAAGGTTCATCTCCAAAGGGGAGATTTCATCTCTCACAACTATCTGCAAACCAGATAAAGAGAGAGGCATTCTTACGTTGCGTTCAAGACCTACTGGTTATGGGAGTGATCCACCCAGTTCCAAGGGGGGAACAGGGGCAGGGTTTCTATTCAAACCTGTTTATAGTTCCCAAAAAAGAAGGAACTTTCAGACCAATCTTGGATCTTAAGATCCTAAACAAATTTCTCAGTGTCCCATCCTTAAAGATGGAGACAATCTGAACCATCCTCCCTATGATCCAGGAGGGTCAATATATGACTACCGTGGACTTAAAGGATGCTTATCTCCACATTCCGATTCACAGAGAGCATCATCAGTTTCTCAGGTTCACCTTCCTAGACAGGCATTACCAGTTTGTGGCTCTTCCCTTTGGGTTAGCCACGGCGCCAAGAGTCTTTACGAAGGTTCTAGGGTCCCTTCTGGCGGTCCTAAGGCCGCGGGGCATAGCGGTGGCTCCTTACCTAGACGACATTCTGATTCAGGCGTCAACTTTTCAAATCGCCAAGTCCCATACGGACATTGTTCTGGCCTTTCTGAGGTCTCACGGGTGGAAAGTGAACAGAGAAAAGAGTTCTCTTTCTCCTCTCACAAGAGTTTCCTTCCTAGGAACTCTGATAGATTCAGTAGAAATTAAAAATTTTCTGACAGAGGTAAGGATATCAAAGCTTCTAACTTCCTGCCGTGTTCTTCATTCCACTTCTCGGCCGTCAGTGGCTCAGTGTATGGAAATGATCGGCCTAATGGTAGCGGCAATGGACATAGTTCCGTTTGCCCGCCTACATCTCAGACGACTGCAACTTTGCATGCTCAATCAGTGGAATGGGGACTACACAGATTTGTCTCCTCTGTTAAATCTGGATCAAGAGACCAGGGAGTCTCTTCTCTGGTGGTTATCTCGGGTCCATCATTCCAGGGGAATGAGTTTCCGCAGGCCAGAGTGGACTATAGTGACAACAGATGCCAGCCTTCTGGGCTGGGGCGCAGTCTTGAACTCCCTGAAGGCTCAGGGTTCGTGGACTCAGGAGGAAGCCCTCCTTCCGATAAACATTCTGGAACTCAGAGCGATATTCAATGCTCTTCAGGCTTGGCCTCAGCTAGCTGCGGTCAGATTCATCAGATTTCAGTCGGACAATATCACGACTGTAGCCTATATCAACCATCAGGGGGGAACAAATAGTCCCCTGGCAATGATGGAGGTTTCCAAGATAATTCTATGGGCAGAGGTTCACTCTTGCCATCTCTCAGCTATCCATATCCCAGGAGTAGAGAACTGGGAGGCGGATTTTCTAAGTCGGCAGACTTTTCATCCGGGTGAGTGGGAACTCCATCTGGAGGTATTTGCCCAGCTGATTCAACTATGGGGCAAACCAGAACTGGATCTGATGGCGTCTCGTCAGAACGCCAAGCTTCCTTGTTACAGGTCCAGGTCAAGGGATCCCCAGGCAACACTGATAGATGCTCTAGCAGTGCCCTGGTCCTTCAGCCTGGCTTATGTGTTTCCACCATTTCCTCTACTCCCTCGTCTGATTGCCAAGATCAAGCAGGAGAGAGCTTCAGTGATTTTGATAGCACCTGCGTGGCCACGCAGGACTTGGTATGCAGATCTGGTGGACATGTCATCCTTTCCACCATGGACTCTGCCGCTGAGGCAGGACCTTCTACTCCAAGGTCCATTCAAACATCCAAATCTAATTTCTCTGCGTCTGACTACTTGGAGATTGAACGCTTGATTTTATCAAAACGTGGTTTCTCCGAGTCGGTTATTGATACCTTGATTCAGGCTCGAAAGCCTGTCACCAGGAAAATCTATCATAATATATGGTGTAAATATCTTCATTGGTGTGAATCCAAGGGTTACTCATGGAGTAAGGTCAGGATTCCTAGGATTTTATCTTTTCTCCAAGAAGGATTGGAAAAGGGATTATCAGCTAGTTCCTTAAAGGGACAGATCTCTGGTCTGTCTATTTTTTTGCACAAGCGTCTGGCAGATGTTCCAGACGTTCAGGCGTTTTGTCAGGCTTTAGTTAGAATCAAGCCTGTGTTTAAACCTGTTGCTCCGCCATGGAGTTTAAATTTAGTTCTTAAAGTTCTTCAAGGGGTTCCGTTTGAACCTTTACATTCCATAGATATCAAGCTTTTATCTTGGAAAGTTCTGTTCTTAGTAGTTATCTCTTCGGCTCGAAGAGTTTCTGAGCTATCTGCCTTACAGTGTGATTCCCCTTATCTGATCTTCCATGCAGATAAGGTAGTTTTGCGTACCAAACCTGGGTTTCTTCCTAAGGTAGTATCTAATAAGAATATCAATCAGGAAATTGTTGTTCCATCACTGTGTCCTAATCCTTCTTCAAAGAAGAAAAGTCTGTTACACAATCTTGATGTGGTTCGTGCTTTAAAGTTTTATTTACAAGCTACTAAGGATTTTCGTCAAACATCGGCATTGTTTGTTGTCTACTCTGGGAGGAGGAGAGGCCAAAAGGCTTCGGCAACTTCTCTTTTTTTTTGGCTGAGAAGCATAATCCGGTTATTTTATGAGACTGCTGGCCAGCAGCCTCCTGAAAGAATTACAGCTCATTCTACTAGAGCGGTAGCTTCCACTTGGGATTTTAAACATGAGGCCCCTGTTGAACAGATTTGTAAGGTGGCGACTTGGTCTTCGCTTCATACTTTTTCTAAATTCTACAAATTTGATACTTTTGCTTCCTCGGAGGCTATTTTTGGGAGAAAGGTCTAGCAGGCAGTGGTGCCTTCCGTTTAAGTTCCTGCCTTGTCCCTCCCTTCATCCGTGTCCTAAAGCTTTGGTATTGGTATCCCACAAGTAATGGATGAACCCGTGGACTGGATACACCTTACAAGAGAAAACAAAATTTATGCTTACCTGATAAATTTCTTTCTCTTGTGGTGTATCCAGTCCACGGCCCGCCCTGTCACTTTAAGGCAGGTGTTTTTATTTTTAAAACTACAGTCACCACTGCACCCTATAGTTTCTCCTTTTTCTTACTTGTCTTCGGTCGAATGACTGGAGGTGGGGGTTAGGGGAGGAGCTATATAGACAGCTCTGCTGTGGGTGTCCTCTCTGCAACTTCCTGTTGGGAAGGAGAATATCCCACAAGTAATGGATGAATCCGTGGACTGGATACACCACAAGAGAAAGAAATTTATCAGGTAAGCATAAATTTTGTTTTCTTCTAAGATACGACGAGTCCACTGCCCTCCCTGTCAATTTAAGACAGATTATATTTTTTTGTTTAAAACTTCAGTAACCTCTGCACCTTTTAGTTTCTCCTTTTTCTTCCTATACCTTCGGTCGAATGACTGGGGGGTGAAGTCAAGGGAGGAGCTATATAGACAGCTCTGCTGTGGTGCTCTTTGCCACTTCCTGTTAGCAGGAGGATAATATCCCACAAGTAAAGGATGAATCCGTGGACTTGTCGTATCTTAGAAGAAATCAATTTATCAGGTAAGCATAAATTTCCTTTTTGCATGTATTAGCAAAAAGCTTCTAGAAAAAGCTATAGCTCTTTCACAAGTGTATTTAAGTATGCTCAGTGCACCAGCATTTTAAACACAACACTTGCTCAGAGATCCTAAGATTCTTGTATTATCTGGTAATGACTCAATTTGCATAATTGCTGACATGATTACAAGCCCGCACTGGCTCTCTTAGCAGCTGCAGTAATTAAAATGCTGGTGGACTTGCATGTGCAGAGATAAATATAAACTTTAAAACTGTCCTAACTTTTACTAGAAACATTTTTATCAATATATGTATATTGTAAATATGTTTCTATCCAAGGGTGTTCTTCATCTATGTGCATTTCAGTTTTGACTGGAATGTCCCTTTTTAATAAACCTCATATTTTTTATTTTTTTTTCAAATTCTTTTTTATTTGGGTTCACATGGGACATTACATTTATGCATTGACTTCATGGATAAATGGTACACATAAAAGTTACACTATTACATACAAAAAAGATACCAACTTTTGAAAGTCTTTGAATATGTGACCAACTCCAGATAAACGGCAGAATTCGTTGATGATTCAAGATATAAAGAGTCCATGCGAGCTCCCAAACATCACCTTGCGTTTTCACATTTTCCAAATATATATTTAGTACTAACTTACAACATTATCTAACAACTAACAAATTTCAACAAATTCCAAATTTGAAGCGTAAATACAGAGACCAGAGTGTTGGTATTCAATCTCTACATGAGAAAGGGGGGTCTCGCCACTCCTCCAACCCTGCCATAAGTGTCACAATGCGGCCATGGCATCCTGCCTTTCCTTAAAGGACCAGTCAACATATTAGATTTGCACAATCAACAAATGCAAGATAACAAGACAATGCAATAGCACTTAGTCTGAACTTCAAATGAGTAGTAGATTTTTTTATAACAAATTTCAAAATTATGTATATTTCCACTCCCCTTGCACCATGTGATAGCAATCAGCCAATCACAAATGCATTTATGTATAGTCTGTGAATTCTTGCACATGCTCAGTAGGAACTGGTGACTCAAAAAGTGTAAATATAAAAGACTGTGCACATTTTTTAAATGGAAGTAAATTGGAAAGTTGTTTAAAATTACATGCTACATCTGAATCATGAAAATTTAATTAACCTGAGTGTCCCTTTAATGTTAGGGAAACTAGCCCTCAATCAATACTTACTCCCAACCATTAGACTCTGCATCACTACCATGTTCAAAGTCAAGAGCATTCCAATCCCCCTAAGGGACGCCTCCAACAACAACCCATGATGTAAAAATGGTCGTAGTATATGATACTGTAGAGTAGGGGGGGAGTGTTTTTGTAAAGCATTGCCACTAATAAACCATCATATTCAAAAACCTAAATCCATTTTAAAAGAAAAAATGCAAAATGGGTAGAGAACAATATAGAAGTATATTAAAGGGACACTCAAGTCAAATTAAAGTTTTGTGATTCAGAAAGAGCATGCAGTTTTAAAACATTTTTCAATTTACTTCCATTATTAAATGTTGCACAGTTTTATTATCTATACACTTTCTGGGGAACAAGATCCTACTAAGCATGTGTACAAACTCACAGGGTATATGTACACTGGTCTGTGATTGGCTGATGTCTGTCACATGATACGGGAGGCGGAAAATGGGATAAAAAATAAATTTGTCAGAAAAAAATCTACTGCTTATTTGAAATTCAGAGTAGGTGTTAAATCATTGTCTTTTTATTATGCAATTCTACTGCATTTAGTCATTTTTTAAGCCTGCTAATAGATCATAGGTGTCAATAAATTAAAATTGTCCCACAGCAACTTAACCTGTATATTCTTTGTATCTGTCTATAGTCCTCCCCATTTTGCATGCAACCTAATTCACTTGAGATCACCCCTTTGTGGTCGCGTCAAGCCTTTGAGCACCTTTAAAATCGCTGTTGTGGTTGTGTTTGGACTCGGCATGAACAAAGGCGCGTCCCCTATAAAAACCCGGTCACAAAGGTGCAATCTTGTTTGAAGGTCTCCTAGACAGATACAATGTTGCAAGGGAGTGGGTTCACGCTTCACATTTCAGTAATGTTAATCCAGTATCAGAAGATATTATAAGTACTTTCAATAAAAACCGTAGTCGTCGAATAGCGTAGTGGAATAGTGCACACTTTTTTAAAGTGCTAATCTTTAATTCTTTGTCTGTTTGCTTTATCCCCAGATCATTTCCAATGCACTTTGATGAGAAATCCATGTTTGCTGGGAACAAAAAGGAGGCCAAATCATTAAAGGTATTTTTTATTTTTATTTATATATTATTTTTTTTAAATTAGTACAAAATTAAAATATGTATGTATCATATATTCATGATAAAGGAACATAAATAAGAAAAAAAGATGGATTATTTGTCCTAATTTGTGATAGTGTTCTAATATTCTTTTTTTGCTAAGAAATTACGATTATGCAATTAGGATTGCAATATTCAGTGTTTAAAGGGATGTTAAACAGTGCTCCTTGAAGTATAAAAACAAAACTACAAACCATTTACTTGCACAATGAGCACATTTTTGGAACTTAAGTTGCATTCTGCCACTTCTGAGCATGAGCAAACCAGACACTGTCTCTTTAGCATTATCTGAATAGTAAACTAGCTTAAGTTATCACATATAGCTAGATAAGCCTTTCTGTAGCGACCACAGCCTCCTTGTAGGGCTGATACAGGATGTAATGGACACTGCAAAAAATGAAGTAAAAAAAAAAAAAGAAATAAAAAGGTAAAATTCTTTTGAAATAAAATAGAAATTATTGCAGTATGTATAATTCATCAAGTGTCACCCACTGCTTAGTTCATTTTTATTACAATATCCCTTTAATTATGCGTAGTAAAAAAAAGTCTACGATATACACTAAATGGCCAAAAGTATGTGGACACCTTACCATCAAACCTATATGAGCTTGTGTACATCCTATTCCAAAACCATGGGCATTAATATGGAGTTGCCCTTTCCTCTTTGCATCTATAACAGCCACAACTCTTCTTGGAAGACTTTCCATAAGATTTTGGAGCATGTCTGGGGAATTTAGACTGTTCAGCCAAAAGAGTATTTGTGAGGTCAAGCACTAGGAGAAGATCTGATTCACGATAGTCATTCCAATTCATGCCAAAGGTGTTCAACGGGGTTGAGTTCAGGGTTCTGTGTAGGCCACTCAAATTCCTCCACACCTAACTCATCAAGCCATGCCTTCATGGATGTTGCTTTGTGCTCAAGGACGCAGCCATGCTAGAACAGGAAATGGCCTTCCCCAAGCTGTTGCACAAAGTTGAAACCACCACCCAATTGTCTAAAATGTCTGTATCCTATAGCAAGATGACTATACACGAGAACTAAGGGGCCTAGCACAAACCCTGAAAAACAGCCCCAGACAATTATCCCTCCTCCACCAAACTCTACAGTAGGCACTGTGTATTCTGGCAGCTAGCTTTCTCCTGTCATCTGTCACACCCAGATTTTTGCATCAGACTGCCAGATAGACAAATGACTCGTCATTCCAGAGAACGCATTAAAAAAAAAAAAAAAGTCACTGAGCTCTTCATTACAACCCACTGTACTACCAATGGAGATTTTATGCACGTTTGCAATTGGTGTGGCTGAAACACTGAAATCAATATTTTTTAGGGTTCTCCACATACTTTTGGTCATATAGTGTACTTTCATTATTTATTTTGTCCCATTTTCTTTTAATTTAACTCTGAAAAATTAGGTCTTTCCCATTCCTATTTGAAGTGGAAATACATAACACTGCTATATTTTGTACCGTCACTGGTTGCATACTCCAGCAACCCATTTCTAAGATGCATGTGAAAGATCTCCATGCTAAGTTCTGGATTTGCACAGCTCTTAGTGAGGTGATCTTTTACAAGTATCAATCTGGCACCGAAAATAACCTAAGTCCATGAACGTCCACCTACCTAACAAAGCTGCTAAAATGCCCATGCCTAAATTTGAACTGTCGCTACATTATAGAAATGCTACAACATGGCATCACCCACTGCTTTACACTTAATTGTTTAAGGGCCAGATTACAAATGGATCGCTAAATATTGCTTTCTTGAAAGTGATATTATCACTCCACTTAGTAATACCAGCGCACATTAATGTGCGCTGGTATTAAGTTGTCAGCAATGCGAGCCTCGTTCTGATGCCGTCAGACAGCATCAGAACCTTAGCACAGCGCAGAGACGGCAGCAAATATTAATGTATATGTTAATATACATATATATTTATGTGTTAAAAGGACAATCTAGTCAAAAATAAACTTTCAAGATTCAGATAGGGCATGTAATTTTAAACAATTTTCCAATTTACTTTTATCACCAATTTTGCTTTGTTTTCTTGGTATTCTTAGTTGAAAGCTAAACCTAGGAGGTTCATATGCTAATTTCTAAGCCCTTGAAGGCCGCCTCTTCTCTCAGGGCATGTTGACAGCTTTTCACCACTAGAGGGTGTTAGTTCATGTGTGTTATATAGATAACACTGCTCATGCACGTGGAGTTCCTGTGTGCCATCACTGATTGGCTAAAATGCATGTCTGTCAAAAGAACTGAAATAAGGGGGCAGTTTGCAGAGGCTTAGATAATAGATAAACACAGAGGTAAAAAGTTTATTTATATAACTGTGTTGGTTATGCAAAACTAGGGAATGGGTAATAAAGGGATTATCTATCTTTTAAAACAATACAAATTCTGGTGTAGACTGTCCCTTTAAAGGGACAGTCAACACCAGAATTTTTGTTGTTTTAAAAGATAGATAATCCCTTAATTACGCATTCCCCAATTTTACCAATTTTGGTATCTTTATTTTAAAGGCAGGAATTTATGTTTAGATGCCGGCCCATTTTTGGTGAACATCCTGGGTTGTCCTTGCTGACTGGACAGCACCAATAAACAAGTGCTGTCCATGGTTCTGAACCACAAATTGGCTGGCTCCTTAAAGGACACTGTACCCAAACATTTTCTTTCGTGATTCAGATTGAGCATGAGATTTTAAGCAACTTTCTAATTTACTCCTATTATCAAATTTTCTTCATTCTCTTGGTATCTTTATTTGAATTGCAAGAATGTAAGTTTAGATTTTTGGTGAACAACCTGGGTTGTCCTTGCTGATTGGTGGATAAATTCATCCACCAATAAAAAAAGTGCTGTCCAGAGTACTGAAACCAAAAAAAAGCTTAGATGCCTTCTTTTTCAAATAATGATAGCAAGAGAACGAAGAAAAATTGATAATAGGAGTAAATTAGAAAGTTGCTTAAAATTGCATGCTCTTTCTGTATTACAAAAGAAAAAATTTGGGTTCAGTGTCCCTTTAGCTTAGATGCCTTCTTTTTCAAATAAAGAAAGCAAGAGAACAAAGAAAAATTGATAATAGGAGTAAATTAGAAAGTTGCTTAAAATTGCTTGCTCTATATGAATCACAAAAGAAAAAATTTGGGTTCAGTGTCCCTTTAATCTTATCCAAGCGAGGTTTCTCTTATTCAGTCATAGATGCCTTAATTCAGGCGCGTAAGCCAGTAACTAGGAAAATTTACCATAAGATATGGCGCAAATATCTTTATTGGTGTGAATCCGAGGGCTACTCATGGAGTAGGGTTAGGATTCCCAGGATTTTGTCTTTTCTCCAAGAAGAATTGGTTATCAGCGAGTTCCCTAAGGGGTCAGACCTCTGCCTTTTCTTTCTTTTTGTCAGGCGTTGATTAGAATCAGGCCTGTATTTAAACCAATTGCTCCTCCATGGAGTTTGAATTTTGTTCTTAAAGTTCTTCAAGGGGTTCCGTTTGAACCTATGCATTCCATAGATATTAAGTTATTATCTTGGAAAGTTTTGTTTCTTGTTGCCATTTCTTCTGCTCGGAGAGTGTCTAAGCTTTCGGCATTACAATATAATTCTCCTTACCTTATTTTTCATTCGGATAAGGTGGTTTTACGTACTAAACTTGGTTTTCTTCCTAAAGTTGTTTCAGACGAGAACATTAATCAGGAAATTGTTGTTACTTCCTTGTGTCCTAATCTTCCTTCTCAGAAGGAACGACTGCTACACAATTTGGATGTAGTCCGTGCTTTAAAATTTTACTTACAAGCGACTAAGAACTTTCGTCAATCGTCTTCTCTATTTGTCATTTTTTCGGGAAAACGTAAGGGTCAGAAAGCTACGGCTACCTCTCTTTCTTTTTGGCTGAAGAGTATCATCCCTTTTGCATAGGAGACTGCTGGACAGCAGCCTCCTGAAAAAATTATGGCTCATTCCACTAGGGCTGTTGCTTCCTCATGGGCATTCAAAAATGATGCTTCTGTTGAACAGATTTGCAAGGCTGCAACTTTGTCCTCTCTTCACACTTTTTCTAAATTTTACAAATTTGATACTTTTGCCTCGGCTGAGGCTGTTTTTGGGAGAAAGGTTCTTCAAGCAGTGGTGCCTTCCGTTTAGGTTTCCTGTCTTGTCCCTCCCTTTTCATCTGTGTACTATAGCTTTGGTATTGTATCCCACAAGTAAGGATGAAATCCGTGGACCCATCGTGTCCTTAAAAAGAAAATAAAATTTATGCTTACCTGATAAATGTGTTTCTTTTTAGACACAATGAGTCCACTGCCCGCCCTGTTCTATGAGACAGGTTATTGTTTTTTGTTAAACTTCAGACACCTCTGCACCTTGGCTTTTCCTTTCTCTTCCTAACTTCGGTCGAATGACTGGAGTGGGAGGGAAGGGAGGAGCTATATATACAGCTCTGCTGTGGTGCTCTTTGCCTCCTCCTGCTGACCAGGAGGCGTAATTCCACAAGTAAGGATGAAATCCGTGCACTCATCGTGTCTAAAAAGAAACAAATTTATCAGGTCGCATAAATTTTTCTTTTGTATGGACATTGCCTTTAAAAGGGCATTCAGCTTTGATTTGATCTCTGATTCATTTTATAAGCGCCAATTGCTACTTCAAGCTCGCGGTAGCAATAACCAGCCACTTCTTGCACGCCAACTAGTGCTCCACTTGTAATCTAGCCCTGAATATTTAAGCTACTAATATAATATAAAAATATTTACTCACTCACTTGTTAATATGTTGGTGCTGATTTTTTTTTTATACAAGTCTTTACATAATTTTTGCAGGAAGAATTTCGTCTGCATTTTAAGAACATTTCGCGAATAATGGACTGTGTCGGCTGTGATAAATGCAGATTATGGGGTAAACTACAGGTAAGTGTATTCATCCTTTTTTTTTTCTCTCTTCCAAAATATGTATAATGTAAAAGCCCAGCTGTCCTATAAATCACCTTCATGCAAAGTGATCTATAACATTTGACATCTAGTGTAGAGGACACGCTACCCAGACATCTGGTCCATTATTGCCTGTGTTATATTATAATCTGCTACCTCTGACTGAGCATGCTCTGTAGTACATATTCGCACTCCACATATGATATATAGGAATGTGAGGAATGCGATTATGTAATTCAGCAGCATGCGCACTGAGAGGTAGCAGATTCTGACAAGGAAGTTGTCCTGTCGGACTAAATGTGCGCATGTGCTGTTCAATCACTTATAATGTATGTGGGACGATGAAAGCGTGTCCTGCACACATTTATTTATATATATATATATATATATATATATATATATATGGGCAAAAAAATTTCGCAATTTTCTTATAAATGACTATAACACCTTAATTTTGCATTAAAAAGTTTATTTAACACTACAGAATCTTAATGTGCATGTTTCTCAATGCGCAATACACTCTTGAAGCATAAAAATACAAAACAAAAAATAGTTAAAATAAAATATGCTGCCTGTGATGTGATTAAATAGTAGTCACTAGCCAGTTAGTAGGTCTTATGACACACAACATTGTCAAGTGTTTTTGGAAAGTCATTCTAACTGTGGACAGTGGTATGATTAACATATGAAGCAGTGTAAGCCACATACACACACACACACACACACACATATATATATATATATATTTTTATTTTTTTATTTTATTTTTTTAAACATTTTAATTTGACTGAAAATGAGCCCTGCTCGTTGTGCAGGAATCCAATAAAGGCATATAGCAGTAGGGGTGGGGGGCTGCTCCTTTCAGAAATGCTGTGCCTGGCTGATATCAAATACATTGTAGATGCAGTTAAGTTAACCCAGCAGCAGAGGGGAATGCATTTTTAGCCTTTTTGGCAGCCGTGGGGTTAACTGCATCTGCTATGTATTTGAGTAGTTTCTCAGAGAGCAGGAGATTGTGTGTGAGGTTCCATAATGATTACGTAACCTAAGTTTCAGATTGCAGAGGTCCCTAGGGGGAAATATAAGTACCTCCTCACATCTCCTGCATGGGCTCTGCTTTTAGATTTCAATAGCTTGATCAGATGCTGAGATCACAAACAGAAAGTGAAACAGACATTTCTTTCATGTAATTAGCAAGAGTCCATGAGCTAGTGACGTATAGGATATACATTCCTACCAGGAGGGGCAAAGTTTCCCAAACCTCAAAATGCCTATAAATACACCCCTCACCACACCCACAATTCAGTTTTATAAACTTTGCCTCCCGTGGAGGTGGTGAAGTAAGTTTGTGCTAGATTCTACGTTGATATGCGCTTCGCAGCAGGCTGGAGCCCGGTTTTCCTCTCAGTGTGCAGTGAATGTCAGAGGGATGTGAAGAGAGTATTGCCTATTTGAATTCAATGGTCTCCTTCTACGGGATCTATTTCATAGGTTCTCTGTTATCGGTCGTAGAGATTCATCTCTTACCTCCCTTTTCAGATTGACGATATACTCTTATATACCATTACCTCTACTGATTCTCGTTTCAGTACTGGTTTGGCTTTCTACTACATGTAGATGAGTGTCCTGGGGTAAGTAAGTCTTATTTTTGTGACACTAAGCTATGGTTGGGCACTTTTATATAAAGTTCTAAATATATGTATTCAAACATTTATTTGCCTTGATTCAGGATGATCAATATTCCTTATTTCAGACAGTCAGTTTCATTATTGGGATAATGCATATGAATAAATCTCCTTTTCTGATTTTTCATCAGGATAAGGCGGTGTTGCGGACTTCATTTAAATTTTTACCTAAAGTTGTGAATTCTAACAACATTAGTAGAGAAATTGTGGTTCCTTCATTGTGTCCTAATCCTAAGAATTCTAAGGAAAGATCGTTACATTCTTTGGATGTAGTTAGAGCTTTGAAATATTATGTTGAAGCTACTAAAGATTTCCGAAAGACTTCTAGTCTATTTGTTATCTTTTCTGGTTCCAGGAAAGGTCAGAAGGCCTCTGCCATTTCTTTGGCGTCTTGGTTAAAGTCTTTGATTCATCATGCTTATGTCGAGTCGGGTAAAACTCCGCCTCAAAAGATTTCAGCTCATTCTACTAGGTCAGTTTCTACTTCCTGGGCGTTTAGGAATGAAGCTTTGGTTGATCAGATTTGCAAAGCAGCAACTTGGTCTTCTTTGCATACTTTTTTTTTTTAATTCGTTTTTATTAAAGGAATCAGGAGAGTACAACATTTCCATGTTACATAGACATTAAACTCAGCATACAGACAATTATACAATTGTGTGGATTACATTATCGCTGTTAAATGTTCAAGAAATAGTATTGCGGGGTTGACAGATTTCCTAGGCAGTGTCCACTGTTCATATTTCAGGTGATCATAACATTTCCGTGTTACATAGACATTAAACTCGATATACAGACAATTATACAATTGTGTGGTTTACATGACCGCTGTTAAATGTTCAAGGAACAATGTTGCAGGGTTGATCAATCTCAGAGGTAGTGTCTATTGACCATATTTCAAGTCATGGTTTGCGAGTGTACACCCAATTCCTAAAGGTTTTTCCAATTTTAAACAATATAAATTAACTTAACTATATACATACATACATACACGTTGACCAAGAAGTCGTTAGCTATTTTACCATGAACATCCCTGTGAGGAAGAGCGGGGGGGGGAGAGGAAGGGAAAAGAAGAAAAAAAAAATAAAATAAAAAAATTGAATTGTTTGTTGTCATGTGTGGGTCCGATCCGAACACCCCATTGAATTTTAGCGTTTCATTCCCCTCTCCCTCCTAGAATAACATCACTTCAAAGGGTACCTGATCCTGTGCGTCCCATCCCTCTTCCCATATTTATTTGTAGCATTGTTTCCAGATGAGCAAAAGGTTTTAGTACTTGATTTCGAATACTTGAGTCTAGCGTGTCTAAGAAGGGGCTCCACTTCCGAAGGAAGGGACGTAGCCTGTGCTTTGTGTCAAGTCTAACGTCATATTGCTCCACAAAGAGTTGTTTATACAACAGGTGTTTTAGTTGCGCCATTGTTGGTGCTTGCCTTGTCAGCCATCTCTTGAGAATACATTGCCTGGCTAATATTGTGTATAGTGTGAGGAATTTGTGTATTGTCTTATGTGCGTCATCCCATTTCAGCATAAAGATCTCTGCCTCTGTGAACACTATCTCAGTCTGTAGGGTAACTCTGAGCCAGTATTGACACTGGTCCCAGAACCTCCTAATCTTCGGGCAGCTAAAGAAGTAGTGTTGGAATGATGGAGCCGTGGCTCCGCATTTAACACAACAGTCTGGGATTTTCTTGTCCCATTTAGATAGTCTATGTGGAGTGATATAATCCATGTGTAGGATCCTAACCTGTGCCTCTCTATGTGATATCGCCAGTGTCGCTTGTTGTGTGCGTTCTAAACTCTCTTTAATGTCCTGTTTCGTCAATTCTATTGAGCAGTTGTTATTGTACTTCATCAATATGTCATCTAGGATCTGAGCCTCTTTCTGTTGTATTAATCGGGTGTAGATGTGGGACAGTGAGAAGATCCCGGCCCTGAACAGCGTCTGTGCGATTGCGAAAGGCGGCGCCACCCAGAACCCTGCTCTAGAGGACTGCATCGACACCACATAGTGGCGCAACTGCAAGTAGGCGTAGAAATGTTTGTTCGAGAAGTGGTATTTGGCTCTCAGTTCTTGAAATGATCGTACCGTGTTCTGCAGCGGGTCTAGAACATCTCCAATCATTGTTAAGCCAGTTCTACTCCAGAGTCGGAATGGCTCTTGGTCATTCCCTGCAGGGAATTCTGGGTTTCCCATTATCGGGATGAATTTGGGTGTGGGTGTATCAGTCTTTAAGTATTTATGGATTTTTTGCCATGCCTTTAAGGGATCCGCATACATCATATTGTTGTATACCTCAGATGGAAGCGTCTTACCACTACCATAGGGCAGATAGGATAGCGCAATAGGCGCCACCTTTGCTCCTTCAAGTCTAGTTTCACTGAAGTGCCCTGTGCCTAGTTGCCAGTCTATGACCAGTCTGGCTAATGCCGCCCAGTTGTATAGTCTGATGTTCGGCAGGCCCAACCCTCCTGCTGCGTATGGGAGATGGAGTTTTTCCATCGATATTCTCGGTTTGCCTCTTTTCCAGATGAATTGGGACAGTGCTCGAGTAAGTAACTGTGTGTCCGTTTTATTCATGAGAAATGGCAGCATAAGCAAGGGGTATAGTATTTTGGGCAACACTGTCATTTTGACCAGGTTGACCCGGCCCGATAGCCCTAGGGGGAGATTATCCCAGTTGGATAACTGGGAAGACAGTTGGGTGCATTTCTCCGAAATATTTAGTCTATAGATTTTTGTGGGGTCCCTATGCAGATGAATGCCTAGGTATGTCAGTCTGTCTGCTACTTCCACAAAAGGGAAGTCGTGTGTAGAGTGTGGATGTTTACTAAGCCACAATACTTCGGATTTGGTGGCATTTATCCTGTACCCAGAGAAGGTACCAAAGTCGGCAATCGTCTGGAGGATGTTGGGTACGTGTGTTTGTGGAGAGTCCACAAATAGCAGCATATCGTCTGCATATAGTGCAAGGTGGAGGGGGATGCCTTTTATTACAATTCCTGGGAAAGTGTGTCTAAGCTTTATCGCCAGCGGTTCCAGCGCTAGGTTGAACAGCAGCGGGGATAGGGGGCATCCTTGCCTGGTGCCCCTTTGTAGGGGAAAGTCATCTGAGAAGATTCCATTAGCGAGGATTTGTGCCACCGGTGTGTTATAAATTTTACCCAGTACATTCAAGAATGGGCCATCAAAGCCGAACCTATGTAGTGAGTCCATCAAATGTGGCCATTCTACCCTATCGAAGGCCTTCTCCGCGTCCAGAGACAGCAGGAAGGCCTCCGATGATTCCGGTGCTGTACCACTCCCCCTCGCCGACCAGTAGTGTTCTATGACATGGAGCACCCTACGGAGGTTTACCACCGAGGTGCGCTTGAATACAAAACCAGTCTGATCCGAGTGGATCAGATCTGGTAATATGGTCTTTAGCCTATTCGCCATGATCTTTGTGAATAGCTTATAGTCCACGTTTAAGAGCGATATCGGTCTGTAGGACTCTGGTAATGAGTGATCTTTGCCAGGCTTGGGGATTAATGTAATGTGGGCCGCCGTGAACTCTTTGGAGGGAAGCGCATCTGTTAGTATCAGGGTGTTAAACACCCTGGTGAGCGTGGAGGCTAACTGTGGTTGCAGGGCTTTGTAGAATTCTTTGCATACTTTTATTAAAGTCTACCATTTTGATGTGTTTTCTTCTTCTGAAGCAGTTTTTGGTAGAAAAGTACTTCAGGCAGCTGTTTCAGTTTGATTCTTCTGCTTATAATTTCAGTTTTTTTCATTATAAGATTTAAACTTTATTTTGGAGTGTGGATTATTTTTCAGCGGAATTGGCTGTCTTTATTTTATCCCTCCCTCTCTAGTGACTCTTGCGTGGAAGTTCCACATCTTGGGTATCTGCTATCCCATATGTCACTAGCTCATGGACTCTTGCTAATTACATGAAAGAAAACATAATTTATGTAAGAACTTACCTGATAAATTCATTTCTTTCATATTAGCAAGAGTCCATGAGGCCCACCCTTTTTTGTGGTGGTTATGATTTTTTGTATAAAGCACAATTATTCCAATTCCTTATTCTTTATGCTTTCGCACTTTTTTCTTATCACCCCACTTCTTGGCTATTCGTTAAACTGAATTGTGGGTGTGTTGAGGGGTGTATTTATAGGCATTTTGAGGTTTGGGAAACTTTGCCCCTCCTGGTAGGAATGTATATCCCATACGTCACTAGCTCATGGACTCTTGCTAATATGAAAGAAATGAATTTATCAGGTAAGTTCTTACATAAATTATGTTTTTACAAATGTGTGCTAAAAACAACCACTAGATGGAGCTGGTTTGCAAGAAATCACATACAAATAATGCAGTACGGCCACTTCCGAGGTTTTTTTTTCTTTCTAAGCAAAAACTCGCGACCTCTCACGGTTTTTAAATCGCAGCAATTAATTGCGGTTTAAAACCGAAACCGTGAAAAATCGTGCAGCCCTAATATATATAATATATACCATAATATTAACCATCTTTTGCCTGATTTCACATGAATTCTACATTATATAATGTGTGCAGGACACCCATTCATCGTCCTGCACACATAAGTGATTGAACAGCGCATGCGCACACTGCTGATTTACAGAATCACATTCCACACATTCCTATTTAACATAAGTGGAGTGTGATTACGTAATACAGAGTATGCGCAGTCAGAAGTAGCAGATTCTGACAAAGGAGCAAAATTTGATAGAACACCTGCAATAAATGTTACCATTATATATTGTGTTAATGTTAAAAGGTCTTAGGAATCTGCTGGCACTCTACAAATAATAATAATACAGTTACCATTAACATGATACTGTGTCAAATATTGACAAAGATAATTTAACTTATAAATATATATATATTAGTGCTGCGGAATCTGTTGGCGCTCTACAAATAACCGATAATAATAATATTCTACAATCCTCTTGTTTACTGCTTCATTAAAATGGTGGCATATTTGTGTGTGTGTGTATGTGTATATATATATATATATATATATATATATATATATATATATATATATATATATATATATATATATATATATATAGTTTTCTAGTTCCTTTAATACATTTTGTATAAATTTATGAATGGTTATTTTGTGTTGTACTATTTTGATGATGTTTTTATGTGTTGTCCCTAGACGCAGGGGTTAGGGACAGCTCTGAAAATTTTGTTTTCTGAGAGAGAAATTCAAAACCTTCCAGACAACAGTCCTTCAAAAGGATTTCAGCTAACAAGGCAGGAAATTGTTGCACTAATAAATGCTTTTGGAAGGTATGTTTTTTTGGTTATACCATCTTGAAGTCTAAGTACAAACATAGCCTCTCTGAATGTGTATCAATATGCTTAAGTAGACCAAAAAAAATGAATATTAACCATTGAAGGGTAAACAAATAAAAGCAATAATATTCTTTTATCAGTGCAGGAACATCCCTTTTAAAGAAGAACAAGCTGTAATATATTTTATAATGCCCTCTTCTAGATGCAACATAGTAAGCAAATGACTTATGTGTCCACTTAAACATGGCTCCTAACTAGGCTGACCATATTGCCGCTTTAAAAAGGGACACATATGAAAAATACATATGTCAGGGCTGTTTAAAGAAATGGTTTTGTATAATAACGCTCACATATGTATTTTTCATATGTGTTCCTTCTTAAAGCAGCAATATGGTCAGCCTACTCCTAACCCACTTCCTTAATTTTCTGCATATATTGGTACCATTTGCTATAGAACTGTATTGCATGTAATGACCTGTTCCAGCCTTGAGTCATGGCTGCTTTTAAAGGGACATGAAACACCACATTTTTCGTTCATGATTTAGGTAGAACATACAATTTTAAACAACTTTCCAGTTTACTTCTATTATCAAATGTGCTTTATTCTCTTGGTATCATTTGTTAAAAGAGCAGCAATGCACTACTGGTTTCTGACTGAACACATAGGTGAGCCAATGACAATCAGTATATATATGCAGCCACCAATCAGCAGCTAGAACCTAGGTTCTTTGCTGCTCCTGAGCTTACCAAGATACATCTTTCAACAAATGATAACTAGAGATCAAAAAGCAAATTAAATAATACAAGTACATTGGAAAGTTGTTTAAAATTGTATGCTCTGTCTGAATCATAAATGTCTAATTATGACTTTACTGTCCCTTTTAAGTTTTGGCCATTTTGATATTGCAAGGTAATGGTTAATATAATCTTCTAAAGCGCTATGGTTGTCTCTACTATAGTCCTGTATTATAATATATTAGTTCATTATCGTGCTCATCACTTTGTATCCATTGTAAGACAAATGACACTTCCTCAAAATAAGCCTCTAGTTTGTCATTTTACAGTAATGCTGTGGCTAACATAACTTTTTATTTAAATGAGACCACAGAAACCAAACTATTTTTAAGTTCTTTATTTGATTATTAGTTTATTTTCCTCTTCAAATACAGTCACCCATAAACCTTCTAACAATCCCATAAGGAACCAAGTTTATCCCTTTAATTTCTGTTTTGAACAAAACTATTTTGCTGCACTTCTCAAAATATATAATGTATTAAAATATTTACAAACAAGATAACAAACCGTAAACAAAAGATAGGAGGGGGAAGCTTTAAAGGGACACTAAACCCAAAAATTTTCTTTCATGATTCAGCTAGAGAATACAATTTCAAAGAACTTTCCAATTTACTTCTATCATCTAATTTGCTTCATTCTTTAGATATTCTTTGTTGAAGAAATAGTTGTGCACATGGGTGAGCCAATCAAACGAGGCATCTATGTGCAACCACCAATCAGCAACTACTGAGCCTATCTAGATATGCTTTTCAGCAGAGGATATCAAGAGAATGAAGCAATTTAGATAATAGAAGTAAATTAGAAAGTTGTTTAAAATCACATACTCTTTCTAAATCCTGAAAGAAAAAATTTGGGTTTCATGACCCTTTAAGTTAGACATCACAGGAACAAGAGCTTAATCAACCATAAATAGTAGTTTTATGCAACTTTTAATTGCTAATTACCAAAATCTCTGTGGTGAGAACCTATAGGTTTGTTCCCAACATAATATCCCTTTCATCAGATATTTACAAGCAATTCTATTATATACCAAGTTATTAGAGTGCCTATTAAGCAACCTTTGTTCTTATGCATCATTGCATAGTGTATAATGCCATATACAGTAAATTACAAACAGGAAGAATGTTAGGTGCCTATCATTAGAATCAACACATTCTAGCCATTTACAAAATGACTGATGTCTCAATCATGATTCAGTCATGTAGGGAATCTTATTTATGTCTCATTGGAATTTCCACTAAACAACTCTTGTCTAATTTTTTTAGTTCCATCCCCTCATTTTGTAAGTCTGTATACACGTTCTATTCACAGAAACCTGAAATATTGAATGCCACAATTTATGAAATGTAAAGCTACAACGTTAGTAATATATCATCTTTAGTTTTGAGATGATCAATAATCTTTTGTTTGAGACTGTGTTTTACTGTACAAAACAGTATTGGCAAATAATTAGATAAATAACTTATATAGTGGTCCATTTAATAGAGGAATTAATCAAAAACTCAATTTCTGCAATGGAAGATTTAAAATTTGGTCCCAAAATGGATACTCCACAGGGATTTCAATTTCTATTTTCCTTTTTATTGAACCATGCTAAAGGGATACTTAACCCAAAAAAAATCTTTAATGATTCAGAAAGAGCAGCGACTTTCTAATTTACTCCTATTATAAATGTTGTCTTTGTTCTCTTGCTATCTTTATTTGAAAAGCAAGAATGTAAGCTTAGGAGCCGGACCATTTTTGGTTCAGCACCTGGGTTGCGCTTGCTGATTGGTGGCTAAATGTAGCCACCAATCATCAAGCGCTATCCAGGGTTCTGAACCAAAAATGGGCTGGATTCTAAGCTTTCATTCCACCTTTTCAAACAAGATAGCAAGAGAACAAAGAAAAATTTTATAATAGGAGGAAATTAGAAATTTGCTTAAAATTGCATGCTCTATCTAAATCGTCAAAGAAACATTAAAAAAAAGGTGTCTTTCTAAAATTCTTGGAGGGACCTTGTAGAACTGATGAGACTTCTTAGATAATCTTACCAGAGCTTTAGATTATTGTACTCAGGGTATGAGGTAGTAAAGATGGCAAAAGTATGTTTTGGCACTAAACACAATTTACCATATATCAGTCTATTTTTACTGTTAAAAAGAATAATATATTGAAATGTGTTTTTCCGTTTTGCAGGCTTTCAACTAGTATCAAAGAACTTCAGACTTTTAAGCACCTATTACATGATAATAGGTAATTGGAGGGCTGCATTCCATTTTCTCCCATCATTCTTTGTACTTTTACTATAACCTGCGGAGATGACACATTTAACCACCACCAGTGATGGAGCAAAAGAAGATATTTTTGAAAGTCATATGTTCTGTTTTTTTGTTTTTTACGCAAAGCATTGTAAAAGCACCATTCTTATACCATGTTTTAAATGTTTCTTTTTACTCTCTCAAATAATCCTTTATTGCTTATCATTGTATTGTGAAAGATAAATTTCTAAAATACTTGAAAACAAAATTTCATTTAAGGGATAATGATATTCGTTAAAAAAAGGTTTTCATCAATCTGCAGCAACTACATGAGAGCCATGTAAATTGAGTGCCAAGGGGGAAAAAAAAATATTGCGGGTAACTGTTGGTTGATTTTTTTTTTATATGGCAACACAGGAAGCAGGATGTTATATATTAATATTTATGATGCATTTTACTTTTTTTTTTTTATATATATATATAAAATAGTTAAATTATTGCTCAGCGTTTACTGCAGGAAACATATTCCTTTCATATTAATGAACCTATTTTTTTTTTATTATTAAGAAGCATAATTTAACATAACATTAACCATATCATAAGGAAATTATCTGGATAAATGTTTGCACATATAGTGCAATAAACTAAATAATTTAAAGATTAATTGATTAAGAGCTGTGATTTAATACTGGCCACTCCTCGGTCTTATCCCGGATAGTGTTAGAATATTATTAATGAAATAAAAGCGCAAGTTATTTCCAATTAATTCCTTTTGATGGACCAAACAATTGGAGACCCTGTACCTCAATCTCTCATCAGAAGATTATTATATATTGGTCTATTAAACTGTTTTGTTTTGTTTTTTAATATTTTAAGGATAGAAAAAAAAAACAAGATTAAGGTGGTTGGATTACTGTAAAACTGTAAGCAAATCTGACTTTTTGCTGTTACAAAAACTATCTTACTGCTGTGATATATTCTGATAAAAAAACTCTTAAACTGCTTAAAATGATATGTTGCAGGCTGCCTTCGATTGCAAAAATATTTAAAACATTTTTTTTATTTTTTTTGTTTCTATGCTCTATAAATCATCTTTAGCTATGTTAAAACAAAAACGGGTTTGTCCTTGCAAACTGTGAATGATTTGTATCATTCAAACGAATTCAGATATTTATATTACATTTTCCTGAATATTTTCAGAAAATTGTCTTTAATAAGTCACCACTAAATAGGTCTTCAGAAGAACACTGTAATATATTGTAGTTAATAGCTACTAAGTGGTGAATGCCATGTAATTATTTACTGAAAATGTTTACACAACCTTGTTAAGACTTGTATATAATGATAAATCTTTGAAAGTTGTTAATTATTTTTACAATAAAGTGCGCTTAAAAATTCTTGAAAACAAATGTAGTTTTTATTTTATATCTTTTTATTGACAATTCAGAGTAAATACAAACTAACCGAAATAATCCATTGGTATATTGGAAAAATGCAAAATAAATCATAAAGAATTATATCGTTATGGTATAACTTAGAGGTATTCAATAATGAAAAGAAAGCAAAATAAAAAAGACAAACTGACGATTGATGTGCCTGATCTTGGAGTGGAAAAACAAAAACACCATCAACGGTCACTAATTTCCTCAAAGAGCTGAAGTGTGGGGATTTTTTCCCCCCATTTTTGAAAGAAACTTTTTATGTTTAACTCATAAGAAGTTTCTACTAAATAAAGTTTAACTTGCCACTGTAAATATTACTTCTTAAGCTCTCTCTAAGTTTCTGAGGATTGTTTAGCTTTCAATTTTTTCAATAATATACTTCTTATTAGCAATTTATAAATTCATTTTAAATTCTCAACTGTTTGTAAGAAAAAAAATACTGTAATAACAGAAGCTAAAATGTTAGAAAACCAAAAATTACGTTTTCTCCAGAAATATCTAAAAATGAAACTATTAATAATATCTTAAAGTGGGATTTCCTAATGCCAAATATAATGTTGGTGATATAGAGTGATTACCCATTTTATAAACTTCCAAATATTGTTCCAAACTCTTCCAACTCCAATCTCTTGGTATTTTTTTTTTAATAACCCCATTACATAGTGACTTAAAGGGACAGTATACACTCATTTTCATATAACTGCATGTAATAGACACTACTATAAAGAATAAGATGCACAGATACTGATCTAAAAATCCAGTATAGAACTGTTTAAAAACTTACTTAGAAGCTCTGTTTAGCTCTGTTGAAAAGGTAGCTGGAAAGCCCACTGCAAGTGGGAAATAAGACACTCCTCCCTCCTCCTTCTTTTGCATCTGAAAAGACCCTTTACACAAACAGGAGCAAGCTGGAGAAGGTAGCTGATGGTATTCTCATAAAACGTTGGAGCTTGGTTAGGAGTCTGAAAATCAGAGCAATGTTATTTAAAAATAAGCAAAACTATACATTTTTTAAAAAAAAACTTTATGGACTATATAAATAGATAATCTACAAAACATTTATACAAAGAAAAAATTAGTGTATAATGTCCCTTTAAATGGAAGTAGGCAAAGAAATCTTTATTATCTAAATTAAAGGACCCGTCAATACAGTAAAATTTGCATTATCAACAAATACATGATAACAAGACAACGCAATAGCACTTAGTCTGATCTTCAAATGAGTAGTAGATTTTCCTTCTTAATATAAGGAGTCCACAGCATCATTCCTTACTGTTGGGAAATACTGAACCTGGCCACCAGGAGGAGGCAAAGACACCCCAGCCAAAGGCTTAAATATCTCTCCCACTTCCCCCATTCCCCAGTCATTCTTTGCCTTTCGTCACAGGAGGAAGGTAGAGAAATGTCAAAAGATTCAGAGTAGTTCCTTAGGAGGGGTATCTGCCCTTAGATATGGGACTGGAGTTTTAAGTAGTCTTGTCAGCCTCTCAGTGAAAGCATTGATGAAGGTTTAAAGTCTGGAGATGCAGGGAGAGTCTTTCTGAGAACCCATCCAGACTGCCTGCTAACAGTTCCTAAGCAAACAGTGTTTTGACAAGTTTCACTGCCTGCTTGTTTTTCTCACTCAAGTCCATGTCGGGAGCGATGCTACAAGACTGTCACACTTGAGAGGCTGTGTTTCTGCTCCACAGCATCGATTCTGGTAAGATCGTTTAAATTTTTACATATGTTGAAAACGTTAGAAGACAGGATCACAGTGTGGCTCCTTTTATCTTAATAGAATCTTGGGTTAATATCTCCTGAAGGGGATTATTGAACAGTGGGGTTTAATCAAATGTGATGCTTTTTGTTATAGGGCTGGAACGCACAGGTTTTAACTTTTACTTTGAGTGCTGCACAGCTTGTAGCTTGGCGCGCTTTTTCTCATAGCAAGGGCCAACTGCCTTGCGCACCATGTGACCGGGAGTGGTCTCGCTTTCCTTTCCTCTTTCCTGACCGAGCTGGCTGTCGAAGAAGACGCTATTTCTCTGTATTGTCCAGGAGGTGGTGAGTGCCCCAGCCATTGGGAGTATAAAGGTGCCGTTTTGTTGAGAAATAAAGATCGTTTAATTTCTGTGTCCTACTGTCATTAGCTTAAGCTATGGAGGATTCTGAGATACTAAAGGGTACTCCCTCTATTCCAAATATGTTTATATTGTAAGGAGGCCTTGGTATACCCGCCCTCTCAACTATGTTCCACATGCCTTGACAACGTTATGAGATCAAAGAAGGTTAACCCCTTTAGTACCACTGAGCCATCCACCTCTGAGGACTCGCCATCCCGTGAGGTGCATACCCAACAGTTATCTCCTACACACACAGCTTACCGTACGCTTGAGCCGCCATCTGGAGGGGGCCTTTTACTATCAGATTTTACCGCGCAGTTAAAAACGGCGTTGGCTGAGGCCCTCAGTGCTTTACCTCGCCCTGCTAAACGCCAGCGGAAGGTTAAACATAGCTCTCCTGCCCAGGGGTGGTCATGTAATTTATTGGATTTCTCTGCTTTGTCTCAGTTATCCGAGGATGAGTCGCACTCTGAGGCTTCAGAGGGTGAACTTTCTGGGACGGAGTCTGCTGCCTCTAAGCCTCCTGCTGCGGAGGAACCAGCCTTTAGATTTAAGATTGAACACTTACATTTTCTTCTAAAGGAAGTCCTATCTACATTAGAGGTTCCAGAGGCCAAGCTGCCTAATGAACCTTTGATTCCTAAATTAGACAGAGTTTACGAGGACAGGGTAGTGCCTTTAACTTTTCCTGTGCCTGTAAAGATGGTGAACATTATTAAGAACGAATGGGACAGAATTGGATCTTCCTTTTCCCCTTTGTCTTCCTTTAAAAAATGATTCCCGGCCCCAGACTCTAAATTGGAGTTGTGGGGTTCCGTCCCTAAGGTGGATCTCCATGCTTCCCAAACGTACTACTATCCCGCTAGAGTACTTGGAAGCCGGCTCAGTCCTGGAATAAATCCAAGCAGAGCAAGAAGCCTGCCGAGACTAAATCGGCATGAAGGGGCGGCCCCAGATCCGGTGCAGGATCGTGTAGGGGGCAGACTATTGCTCACTTCAGAAGCTTGGTTCAGGGATGTGAAGGATCCATGGGTCTTAGAGGTCATAGCTCAGGGATACAAGATAGGTTTCAAGTCTCATCCATCCAAGGGCAGATTTCTCCTCTCAAACCTGTTTTCCAGACCAGAAAAGAGGGAAGCCTTTCTGGGGTGCATGCGGGATCTATCCTCCTTAGGGGTCATTGTCCCGGTACCTATCACAGAAAGAGGTTTGGGATACTATTCAAACCTTTTCGTGGTCCCAAAAAAGGAGGGAACTTTCCGCCCAATTCTGGATCTAAAGTGCTTAAACAAATTTCTAAATGTCCCCCTCATTCAAGATGGAGACGATAAGGTCCATCCTTCCCTTAGTTCAGGAAGGACAGTTCATGACCACTATAGATCTGAAGGCTGCTTACCTTCAGGTTCCAATCCACAAGGATCACTTCCAGTTCCTAAAGTTTGCGTTCCTGGACCAGCACTTCCAGTTCATTGCACTTCCGTTTGGTCTAGCTACTGCTCCAATAATTTTTACGAAGGTTCTAGGGGCTCTTCTAGCAGTTGCCAGAACCCAGGGTATAGCAGTAGATCCCTACTTGGACGATATTCTGGTACAAGCACCATCTTTTTGTATGGCGGAGGACCATTCAGAATCTCTTCTCTCTCTTCGATCTCATGGATGGAAGATAAACCTAGAAAAGAGTTCTCTTATTCCAAGCACCAAGGTAGAATTCCTGGGTACTATAATAGACTCCATATCCATGAGGATATTTCTAACAGACCAGACTGTGGCTCAGTGTATTGGAGGTAATTGGTCTCATGGTATCCAGCATGGACATCATTCCCTTTGCCAGGGTCCGTTCGCTGAGGTTCCGTCTCAGATGCTGAGGCAGTGGAACGGCGATCATTCTGATCTGTCTCAACAGATATTTCTGGACAACCAATCAAGAGAATCACTCTCTTAGTGGTTCTGTCCAGATCATCTGTCCCGAGGGACGTCCTTCTTAAGACCATCCTGGGAGATTGTGACTACGGGTTTGAGCTTTGAAGTTCTACCTTCAGGCTACTAAGGATTTTAGACAAACTTCTTCCTTGTTTGTTGTCTAGTCCGGGAACCGTAAGGGACAGAAGGTCTCGTCGACTTCCTTATCTTTTTGGTTAAAGAGTGTTATCCGCTTTGCTTATGTGACAGCAGGACATAGACCTCCTCAGAGGATAACGGCTCATTCTACTAGAGCAGTGGCTTCCTCTTGGGCCTTTAAGAACGAGACCTTTATGGATCAGATTTGTAAGGCGGCTACCTAGTCCTCCTTACATACTTTTTCTAAATTTTACAAGTTTGATGTTTTTGCTTCGGCTGAAGCAGCTTTTGCGAGAGAGATTTTGCAGGCTGTGGTGCCCTCAGATTAGGGTCCGCCTCTTTTTTTTGTCCCTCCTGTTATCATTCAGTGTCCTCTAGAGCTTGGGTATCAGTTTCCCAACAGTAAGGAATGATGCTGTGGACTCTCCTTATATTAAGAAGGAAAACATAAATTATGCTTACCAGATAATTTCTTTTCCTTCTCTATAAGGAGAGTCCACGGCCCCTGCCCGTGTTCTACAATGGGCGGCCCTCTAAATTATTTTTCTTCTGGCACCATTTATGCCCTGATATTTCTCCTACTGTTCCTTGAATGACTGGGGGAAGTGGGAGAGGTATTTAAGCCTTTGGCTGTGGTGTCTTTGCCTCCTCCTGGTGGCCAGGTTCAGTATTTCCCAACAGTAAGGAATGATGCAGAGGACTCTCCTTATACAGAAGCAAATGAAATTATCTGGTAAGCATAATTTTTTTTTTTCTGACTAATTGCAGTTATGTCTATTTCCACTCCCACTGCATCATCTGACAGCCATCAGCCAATCACAAATGAATATTCTGTGAATTCTTGCACATAAAAAGACTGTGCACATTTTGTTAATGAAAGTAAATTGGAAAGTTGTTTAAAATTGCAGGCTCTGTTATTTGTGTAACTGTAAGTAATCCTTTATCTCTCCACCTTCTAAATTCTTCTGAAGACATGCCTTCTATAAAATCTGGATTATCTTTAAAGGTTAAATAATTTGAAATAAAAGTATTTAAACCCAATTCTTTACATAATTTTTGCAATGCTAAAAAAAATAAAAATATATAGGGTTGTGGATTTATTTTCTCAGTGAAAAATATGTTTTTAAATTCCTCCTTTAGTTATACCTCGTGGACCCCACAGCTTGGGTATTAGTTCCTATGAGTAATGGATCGTGGACTCTCACCACCTGTATGAAAGAAAACATCATTTATGTTTACCTGAATTAATTTCTTTCATGGTGGTGAGAGTCCATGAGACCCCACCCTTTGTTTTTTGGGGTTAGATTTTTTTCAGCACATCTTATTCCTTTTTCTTACCTCACTTGCTTGGCTATATGTTAGACTAAGGTATGTGTGAGGTGGGATGGGTTTGATATAGCTCTTGGGGTTTGGGAATCTGCTTCCTCCTAGTGGTAGATAAGAGTAGTTCCCATTAATAATGGATTGTGGACTCTCACCACCATGAAAGAAATGCATTTATCAGGTAAGCATAAATTTATATTTTGTTTTTTAAATGCACTTAAAAAACAGGCATGACCATCAACCTGAAACAACTGCCTGAAGAACCTTTCTACCAAAGGCTGCTTCAGAGGAAGCAAAAAGATCATAATGGTAGAATTTAGTAAAAGTATACAAAGAACCACCAAGTTAGATGCCTTGCAAATTTGATCAACTGAAGCCTCATTCTTAAAAGCCCAAGAAGTGTCAATTGACCTAGTAGAATGAGCAGTAATCCACTGTGGTGTGGAGGCTGACCTGCCTTCAAATAAGCTCTGAATCAAAAGTTTTAACCAAAAGCTAAATAAATAGCAGAGGCCTTCTGACCTTTCCTAGGACCAGAAAAGAGAGCAAACAAACTAGAAGTTTGTCTAAAATCCTCAGTAGCATCAACATAATATATCAATGCCTTAACAACATCCAGAGAATGAAAAAATCTTTCAGAAGCATTCTTAGGATTGGGACACAAAGAAGGAACAAAAATCTCTACCAAGTAATCTGAAGAAACAACCTTAGGCAAAAAAAATGAAATGGTGTCCATAAAACAGCCTTATTGTGATGAAAAATTAAATTAGGAGGCTCACAAGAAAGAGCAGACAATTCAGAAACTCTTCTAGCAGAGGATATAGTCAAAAGAAATAACACTTTCCAAGAAAAAGTAGTTTAATGTCCAATTTATGCATATATTCAAAAGGAGAAGCCTGCAAAACCCTTAACATTAGGGTAACATTCCATGGAGGAGAAATAGGCTTGATAACAGGTTTAATACAGACCAAAGTTTAAACAAAACAAAGAACATCAGGAAGATTAGCAATCTTTCTGTGGAACAAAACTGAAAGAGCTGAAATTTGCCCTTTCAGAGAACTGGCAGATAGACCCTTATCTAGACCATCCTGCAAAAATTGAAGAATCCTAGGACTTGTAAAAGAATGCCAGGAACAAGCATGATTTATAAACCTGGAAATGAAGGCTTTCCAAACCTTGTGATAAATCTTCCTAGAAACAGGGTTATAAGCCTGAATCTGAGTTTCAATCACAGAACCCTCCTCTGGGAGGCCTCATTCTGAATCCAGTTCAATATCCCTGAGAAACAATATTCTGAACTCGGAGATCTGGGACAGACTGAAACCAAGCCTCCTGAAAGAGGCTTAATCTGCCCCCTACCAGAACTTCTGGGTAGGGGGCCGCACCTTTTTAGAAGAAGGGATTGATTTCTTACCCTGCTTAGACTTGTTCCAGTTAGCATTAGGTATCTAGAATGAACCAGAGGACCCTGACTTTTGAACAGAGGAGTCAGTTTTCTCTTCCTTATTCTGACGAAAGGAACGAAAAAAGATTAGAAGCTTTGGATTTTCCTTTAGACTTCTTGTTTTTAGAAAGAAAAGCTCCTTTACCTCCAGTAATAATAGAAATAATAGAATCTAAATCAGACCCAAATAACTTTTCCCTGAATGGAAAGAGACAATAATCTAGTTTTAGACTCCATATCAGCAGACCAGGATTTAAGCCACAAGGCCCTCATGGCAAGAATTGCTTAAGACATGATTTTTACATTAATCATAATATCAAACACAGCATTACAAATAAAATAATTGGAACTCTGAAGCAAACCCAATAGCTTTGCACTAAAAGGGTCATCAGAAAACTGTTCTTAAAGACTAGACAATACGTAAGTAGAAGCAGCCAGCATATCAGCAATATAAATAGCTGGCCTGGGAATATAATCAGCATGTAAAAAGGCCCTTCTCTGAAAGGATTCTAACTTTCTGTCTAAAGTGGAAATGGTCCCATCCACCTTGTAAACTGTTTCCCATAACTCTAGATTAGCAGCAGGCAAAGAATACAACTTTTTAAACCTTGCAGAAGGATTAAAAGACACGTGGCTTAGACCATTCCCTAGCCATCATTTCAAAGACAGCATCAGGCACAGGGAAAACCTCAGGGAGATTAAATTCAGTTTTTAGGACTGTTTGTTAAATGATTACAAGGCTTATCATCAGAAACTTTAGGATCTTTAACCCCTAAAGTAATTAAAACCTCTTTTAAACAAAAAGAGGAAACATCAGGTTCAATCCTCATCCCTAGAGGAAACTTAACCATCTGAAGATTTTTATAACCAATGTTGCCTGTAATCTTTTCATGACAAAAAATGTGAATGTGGGAAACGTAATACAAAGTAAATAAACTACACACCAGGTTGTCAGTTTGGACCACTGAAAGATTAGTTTTGCTGCATGGTTTGCAAAAAAAAAAAAAAGTATTGCGTCAATAGCTTTTTTTAAAGAACTACTTTTTTCATAAAATTGCAGCTTTAATTAAAGTGTGATAAATTATAGAATGTAAAACTCCAGTCTTTTATTCCTTTTAACATTCTATACAACTACAGTTCTTAAAAGGACAATAAACAGTTACAAAAAAAAAGCTAGGTATAATGATGTTTTCAAAGCAAAGATTAGCATTAGCATATTTTTATCATTGTATTAGTTGTTTAAGTGTAAACTTTGTCCCTATAAAGTAATAACCCCACCATGTTGAGGACAAAGTATGCAAACAATGGCTGTGTGCAGGGATATAATAACTATTTAACATGGATAAAAGTTCCTTAAAGGGACATGATACCCAAATATTGAAGCACTTGAAAGTGATGCAGCATAGCTGTAAAAAGCTGACTAGAAAATATCATCAGAACATCTGTCATGGAGGCCTCATGATTTTAGGTGCAAGGGGTTAACCTTTTATCTTTGTGTTGAATGTTTTTATTTTTCCAAAGGATGTGTGTGCCTGTGTTTTATTTTGTTTTCTTAGAAAAACAGAGCTCCGTCATAAATAACTTCAGTTAAACAGCCCTAACTTAACACACAGAGTGATTTTTATGATACAGAAATGTCAGCAGAGACATGATAAAAAACAGTGCCCTCTACCCAGAGAGAACTTAGGTTGATTAGAGATGACACCCTGGAATATCTTATGACATATTTTTATCACACTTATGTGATTTGGTGACCAAATATGATAGACAGGTAATATTTGGTATCAAAATAACCCCCATGACATCACAGGGATATTGCCTATCTGTACATATGACCTAGCAATACATAACAGAAGTTATAAGGTGTTCTATATTTTCAGCCAGGGATTCATGAAAGGAAATAAGGGGTAAGAGGGGTGGTTATTTTCTGGGCCCACTCTGTAAGGAGGGTTGATCCAGAAATCTGATATCAGAGAAAAGGGTATATAACTCCATATATATATAAGCATTATCTTTCCATGGACAAAGATTTCTGTAAGGAGTAATTAACTTTATAATAGACTTAGTTTTCCTCCCTGCTATATTTGAGACAGCTGAGTTTGATTGTGTGTATGTAGTAATTCTTTATTTGCAAAAACAGGAATGTAAGCTTACAAGCTTGCCCATTTTTGGTTCAGCACCTGGGTAGCACTTGCTGATTAGTGTCTAAATGCAGCCCCCAATCAGCAAGCACTATCCAGGGCACTGAACCAAAAATGGGCTGGCTCGTAAGCTTTACATTCCTGTTTTTGCAAATAAAGATACCAAGAGAACGAAGAAAAATTGATAATAGGAGTAAATTAGAAAGTTGAATGAAATTGCTTGCTCTATCTGAATCATGAAGAAAAAAAAATTGGGTTCAGTGTCCCTTTAAGCAGACAGGCCCATCCAAGGCAGTACAAGCATAGTTTCAAGGATCTTACAATGAGCAGGACACACAGGGGCTTGGCAAATTAGTCCTCATTTCACGTGGAAGGGCTGTGACATCTCCACACTGGGAAAATATTCTCACTGCCTGTTTTCCTTTCTTTCCTTTGTAGGCACTCTGAAGGGAAAATTGGGACTCGGATCAGTTAGAGAACCCCATATTGGAAGCAAAACTTTGAGGGATTAAAGCTCTTAAATGTGGGGGTATTTTTGCATTTAGAGAGAGAGAGAAAATTACAAAACAAAATTTACATTTAGCCACCAATCAGCAAATGCTACCCAGGTGCTGAATCAAAAATAGACCGGCTTAGATTCCTGCTTTTCACATAAAGATAGCAAAAGAAAGAAGACAAATTGATAATAGGAGGAAATTAGAAAGTTGCTTAAAATTATATATTATAGTATCTGATAAGTTTGCAAATAAGAGATTGGAGGAAGTGGGTGGTTTATTTTTGGAGAGGGGGTATCAAGAGCATACAGCAACAAATTAAAGAAATAAGTGGGAAGTCTATAGAATCCATACTAAAGGGAGATATAAAGGGAAAACCAAAATGGAACGTTAAAGGAACACTGAACCCAATATTTTTCTTTCATGATTCAGATAGAGCATGCAATTTTATTATAAGACACAGAGACAAATATTTTGCTTTACTTCCAGATTACTGCTCTGACAGTATACAGTGTTAACATTAGTAAACATAAAACAAATGAAAGAACATAGAAAACAAAAGGACCAATAAGGACAAAGCCATGTTTGTAGAAGATTATATCAGCCAATCAGCATGCTCATAATGTCCATAAACAGTCCAGAGTGCACCAATACCTCCTCTTTCTTTTTGCTGCTCTGAAAAGATAAGTACTTAGCATTGTCTTCCTAATAAAGTGTTATTTTATTAATTTTTTTTATTTATTTCCAACAGTGAGTACAGTTACAACATATGAGCATCATTCCACCTCGCAGGGTGGTTAAAGTAGATTATCATAACAAAAGATTTATCGCACCATTATAACTCATAACGTTTTATCAATGATAGCCATAATTGCTAGATGTGACTGGTGCACTCACCATTAGGGTTTTATTATTATAGTTATAACTAAACTAAACACCAAAGTGAATGAAACTAAATTAAGTTAAACTAAACTAAATGGGGCTAAATGCAAAATGGCAGAAATGATTGTTGCGCTGCTTTCATGTGTGCAATTGTACACAGAGATTTTGGATATCGGTA
This sequence comes from Bombina bombina, assembly GCF_027579735.1. Lineage (NCBI taxonomy): Eukaryota > Metazoa > Chordata > Amphibia > Anura > Bombinatoridae > Bombina > Bombina bombina. The sequence goes on from NC_069502.1 coordinate 768,796,678, forward strand.
AAGGTGAAGTAGATTTTATAGGCTTTATGGTTCATTCCGTAATCAAAGTGGTGGAACTAATGCGCTAGAAAATTATATGGAAACATATATATATATATATATATATATATATATATATATATATATATATATATATATATATATAAGGCATTTAGCTAAGTACACTGGGTTGGGCATAGGGTACTGTAGAACTGTGTCTTCCAGGGAAAAGATAATAGTGATTTTTGGTGGGAGATTACTGTAAAGGTTCTTAGACTTTCCAGATTAAACATCAGATTTAACAGTCTATATGATGCATTTATTTCCTCAACCGAGTTCACAGTAGAACCACCACAGTATTTGACAGAAATATCCAGAATTATAATGCCCCTAACAAACTAAATTAGAATTAAAATAAAAACTCAACTAAATTAAACTAAAAGTGTATAACAAACATTACCCTTCTTACCAAATATTGTCTAAACAGTATTACTGTGTTTACTGGATCCTGTAGTGCCAGTTGAGATTACAAATTAGAAAACAAATTGGCAATATTATAAAACATCAGAAATAGCAGACAAAGAGTAGGGAGAGGTATAGTCTCTACAGCTTGTTAAATTGAGATTGTGACTTGTGAAACATATCAACCAGATATTCACCCCAGGGTTCTATCATGTAGGCAAAGTGTGATCGCTATTGCCAGGTTCACTGTTGATTGAGTAGAAATTATATTGCATATCATGCAAATAGCATAACCCAGATATTGTGGTCTGAATGGTTATAGATTTTATCTCATAGAAATCAGCAATATGTAATTGGCGTGGTTCATATCATATGTAGCAGGACAGGGCGGTAAGCCCAACAATGCTGAACAGATAGCCAATAGGGCAATGAGCAAGAACTAACGTATGGCTATAATGATAATGACATAATGCAGCATCCGTGCAAGACCAAACTCTGGGCAGTTTCTCTGGTCTTATGGCCCTAAGTTATAACAAATAATAGAATATCTTAGCTTATACAGTAGACTGAGTCATCTGCTTTCAACAGTCAAGCACACCATCTATATTGAGAATGATTGCTGGTGTATACTAAGTTAAAGCAGAAGTATATACACTGCGGTGACGATACTCCCGCCACTGCGCCAAAACGGCCCATCTTAGCACAGGGCAATAGTACATTATAACACATTACGGGAAATGTCCATCAAGTACACGGGGAGAGATATAAATAAACAAACAAAAATACAAGAGGCGGTAATTTGTGCAGCCATCAAAGAAATATTGGCCATTACAAGGCAGAAGGTTCTATTTAACATTAAGCAACATAAATTCATACATATTTCAATTAGAATGTTCAAGTCAGAGCATGTGTCTTTAGTGTTAGACATTGCCATTGCAGTAGATCAGGGAGAGGAAATAGTAAATGAAACTATGTACAGCGTGGCGGTAAAAAGAGTGCCATTGTGCCAAACGGCTTTTCTAAGTTAAATTTGCTTCTCGGGGGCCAAGAGGTGGTGTACCTTGATCCAGGAAGGTTCCCAGGCACATGTATTTGCCAAGGGATACGTGGATGGCATAAAAGTGTAACCACTTTCTACTTCAAGCTGCACAGAGCTTCAAGAATCCGTGGCCATCTTGGATCACCGCCCACCGGAAGTCAATAAAGTGTTATTTTATGTTATTTATTTAAAAAATGTAATTATATTTGTGTTTCTCATTTCCTTTACCCTATGCTTTATCCTTTTATGTAGCTATTTCTTTATTTCTTTTTTTGTGTGGGAATTATGTTTTCCCTCCTTTCCCTTTTGTTTCTTTTGTGTCCCTCATTCAGGAGTGTTTTCTATCTTCTTATCCTTACCTGTATATCCACTTTTGTACCCCTTCGGTTATTGATTTCTTTGAAGCTGTTTTTTGCTATCTAGTTCTTTTGTGGAGCTGTGTGTCTTCCGACCGCCATTTTTTCCCACCCCTTCCCGCCTCCTTCGCTCATAGCCTTGTCATGTTTTGGCAGTGAAGTGCAATTCCTTCCTCCAGGTGGTGTTTATCTGCTTCAGCTGTATTGCTTTAGATTCCGGTTTCTCCAGGGCTTAAACACGCCCTCAATCCTTACATATTTTAAGTTGCAACATTGTAAGTAAAACATTTTGTCTCCTAACTTTTTCTGAGGTAATTTTCTTCCTCTTTGTGTCACTGTTTCTCTGGTTTCACAGGTATTGACATTGTTTATTCAGCCTTTAATACTGCTGTGCTGCATCATTAAAATATTTTACTTCCCAAATTTTCTAGAATTTTTAAACTTTATTTTAATTTTGCCAATTTTTTCTGTGGTCTCTATAGATGTCTCATGAGGAGAATAATTTAGCTAACGCTGACCCCTCATTACAAAATATTATGGCCTCTATGCAGTCCTTTATGAGGAAAATGGATAATAAAATGAATAACGTTATTGCTAATTTTCAGTCAGAAACACCTCAAATACACATAAACATACTTCTAAAACTAAACATCTTTCCTCTCAGGTTGAGAAAGATGCTGATAGTCTGCTTCAGACAGACATCCCTCATAGCTTATTGCCTTTAAGCATCTGTAGTGTTAGCCGAATAGCCGGCAGTCATCCGGCCCCAGAACTTCTGAGTGTGTTGAGTCACAACTCAGAGGGAACTATTACTGATGCTAATTCTAAAAGAATTGGTGTAAAAAGACAAGCATCAAAATTTCTGCAATCACTCTCTGACAATATTTCTCCCTCTTCTAATGAGGATTTTTCTGACGAATATAAATATGATTCTGATGATGATTCAGATTACTCTGACTTTAATAATTTTATTAAATTTAAAAGACGCAAAAAATCCTTGCCTGCTAACGATTCAGAAATTGTTTTTCTTGACCCCCTTGGTAAACCCAGATTTAAGCCTGAGAAGGTTAAGCACCTTAAGTGTTAAGTGTTGCAGAATATATAAACTTTTATTTAAGACATCCCTTATTGCAAGAGGTCCGCAGTAAACTTTGTGCTGAATGTCCTAACCCCTCCCTCCCAGGTAATTCCTCTGTCACTCCTGAAATTGATCCCCAAATTTTAAAATTCCTGGGTACTCCTAGGTCTAGTATTAAAAGAGAATCCAATAAATTACTTAAGTCTTGTCAAGACAAACTTTTAGATATTTCTGGCCCCTTATCAAAGAAATTTGAACTGGCTGAGGATTCCGTTACAAATAATTACTCTTTGCATCCTCAAATCATTATAGCATATATTCAAAGAGCCTTAGGCAATGCCAATACTGCTATAGCTTGTGAACGAAGAAGGTCCATTCTTCGCAGGCTTGACCCTAAATTGTCAGATTTCGCCAATAATGAGACATCTACAGACCCTAATGGTCTTTTCTTTGGGGAAGTTTAACTTAAAAAAACTCAGTGACCCTGGCATTTTTTCTGTCCCCTCCAAATATTTATAATTATATTTGATTTGTTTATTAATATATTTTTTATTTCCAGCATCTACTCCTCAAAACGTCTCATTCAACCGATTTGGATTATTCTATTATTCCTCAATGTTTTCATCATCTGTTCAAAGTCATCTTTCAGCCTAGACGAATTCCTAGGATCCTTTCCTGCCTCAACGTCAAGTTTCTTCATCCTGTATTTAAGAATATTTTGATTTCCTGTTATTGGTTGTTTCTGTTCCAATTGTCATGGTGTTGTAATCTATTCTTGCCTTCTTTAATGTCCTTATTGCCTCTTCGCATCAAACAAGAAAGAGGAGATATTGGTGCACTCTGGACTGTTTATGAACATTATGAGCATGCTGATTGGCTGATATCATCTTCTACAAACATGGCTTTGTCCTTATTGGTCCTTTTGTTTTCTATGTTCTTTCATTTGTTTTATGTTTACTAATGTTAACACTGTATACTTTTAAAAGCTGTCAGAGCAGTAATCTGGAAGTTAAGCAAAATATTTGTCTCTGTGTCTTTAATAAAATCTAGATTATAGCTACACTAAAGCTAGGATAATCAGAATTTTAAGCAACTTTCTAATTTACTCTGATTATAAATTTTCTTCATTCTCTTGCTATCTTTATTTAAAAAGAATGTAAGTTTAGAAGCCGGCCCATTTTTGGTTTACATCCTGGGCTGTTCTTGCCGATTGGTAGGTACATGCATCCATCATTAAACGAGTGCTGCCCAGAGTACTAAACCAAAAATTGTCTGGTTCCTTAGCTTAGATGCCTTCTTTTTCAAATAAAGATAGCAAGAGAACGAAGAAAAATTGATAATAGGAGTAAATTAGAAAGTTGCTTAAAATTGCATGCTCTATCTGAATCCTGAAAGAAAAAAAATTGGGTTTAGTGTCCCTTTAAGCATTTGTATCACAATATAATCCTTTAAGTAACAATGTAGTGAAGATTATCAATAAACAATTGACACATTCACATGTGAAATAATTTAGTTTGGTACTAATGCCTGCATATAGGAGGAGTAGAAATATAACAGATGAAATTGTGAGTGCGGATATTGGCCCCAGTGAAGGTTTTCAACAGACATTCTTATCACGCCTAAATTAGGCTGCTTCCCATGCCTAGGCTGTTGTAATTGTAATGATATGATTAAGGGTCCTCATTCTCAGACAGGTAACACATTAAAAATCTCAGGTTTGTAATACAGAATTTGCTATATATTTAATCAAATGTCCTTGTTCCAAGATCTATATTTGCAAGTCTACTTGCAGAATACGGGATAGAATTAATAAACATAAATCTAATATACGGAACAAAGACAATATAGTTGCTGTCTCTAATATTTTTTTTGGAAGCTGGGCATACAGTATCACAACTAAGATTTCAGATCATTGATCATATTAAAAGACCAAGAAGAGGGGGTGATAGGGTTGAACTGCTTAAAAGTAGAGAAACCTTTTGGATATATAACTAACAATCTTTGAACCCACTTGGGTTTAATAGGGAAATAGATTGGAATTCTTTCATTTAAACCCAAAAGTGTAAGTTGTATTTATAACCCTTGGATTTATATCCCTAGTCTATCTATATGATTTAATTACACATTATGCATTTGGTTTGCTGTATTTTTCTTCTATATATAGATAAGCAATACTGTATTGCTTTGGTGGCTAAGGTAACTTTTTTTTTACTGACCACTAGATGGAGCTGTAAGTTAACTTTAATATGGATTGCTACAAAAAGGTTAATATACACCTGTATATAGGATTAGCTACTCCCAATAAGGGTTTAAAAAGTGTGGTCTTGGTATTGTGTGTATACAACATGATTAAGGTAATTTAGACATAAACGTCGTGCTGACGTTGTTTTATGGTGATGCTCCAATAAATATACTCTGAGTAAGACGACGTGGTGCTTCTACTCATTTGAATATTCATAATTTTTGAGGAGAGCGCAGAGCTCTGTAGCGTGCACCTATTTGCAGTGGTGTGGGACATTTATACATTGTTTTTTTGTTTTGTTTTTTGCCTAAAAAGCAAACCAGTTTGCGGAAAAGCCTTCATATGAAAAGACTCTAACTCCCTATTCATACTACTATCCTGAAGAGGAATAGTAGTACTCTTAGCCAAAGTAGAAATAGCCCCATCTACCTTAGAGATAGTTACTCAAAGGTCTATGTCAAAAAAGTACAAACAAAAGAGAGGATATCTCCCATAGGTGTAAATCAGGTTGCTGGCGATAAACACACTCTTATTAAATGTATGTACTAGGCACAGCATCGTTAACGCTCCCCAGGATGCAGTGTCAAAAAGTTCAATTGTGGTACAACAGTCAGTCGATAAGGACTTACCAGGCTCACTCGATCTAATGCTGGGGGATTTCCCTCACATCGAATGCCCTGCCTTCGGCGTGTATCTCTTCCACGCTGCTGTCGCTGACGAATGCAACTGACGTCACTGGGGGCGCGCCATAGTAATAGTTAGCCCAATTGGCATAGGCGTGGAGTAGGCCAACCCTCTGTCTTCGGTGCGCCAATCAAGTGGTTCCGGCTCCTATGACGTTGTGGGGGTATGTCAAGGCCGCTGTCCGCCAATTGGTCCAAATCCGGTCGGTACTTTCCTCTACTTTCTCTGGAACGATATGCGGGATCCGTGTCCTCGGTTAGTCAGGAATCAATCAGAGCATAAGAATTGGGAGCACCAGTCGAGTTATAGGATAAAAACAGTCTTTATTCGTACAAAGTTAAAAGTAAGATACTCAGTCCGTGAAAAACAAGGTGGTCAGCAAAATAGACAGCTGGCGCGTTTCGGCATTGTGCCGTAGTCTAAGCTGACTCACCATGTTGTAAGAACACCTTAAAAACACCCTTAGCTGCCTCCTATTGGTTAACAAAAAAACATAATTTATGCTTACCTGATAAATTGATTTCTCTTGTAGTGTGTTCAGTCCACGGGTCATCCATTACTTATGGGATATATTCCCTTCCCAACAGGAAGTTGCAAGAAGATCACCCAAGCAGAGCTGCTATATAGCTCCTCCCCTCACATGTCATATCCAGTCATTCGACCGAAACAAGACAAGAAAGGAGAAACCATAGGGTGCAGTGGTGACTGGAGTTTTAATTTAAATCTGCCTCAAAAGAAGACAGGGCGGGCCGTGGACTGAACACACTACAAGAGAAATAAATTTATCAGGTAAGCATAAATTATGTTTTCTCTTGTTAAGTGTATTCAGTCCACGGGTCATCCATTACTTATGGGATACCAATACCAAAGCTAAAGTACACGGATGATGGGAGGGACAAGGCAGGAACTTTAAACGGAAGGAACCACTGCCTGTAGAACCTTTCTCCCAAAAACAGCCTCCGAAGAAGAAAAAGTGTCAAATTTGTAAAATTTTGAAAAGGTATGAAGTGAAGACCAAGTCGCAGCCTTGCAAATCTGTTCAACAGAGGCCTCATTCTTAAAGGCCCAGGTGGAAGCCACAGCTCTAGTGGAATGAGCTGTAAGTCTTTCAGGAGGCTGCTGTCCAGCAGTCTCATAGGCTAAACGTATTATGCTACGAAGCCAAAAGGAGAGAGAGGTAGCCGAAGCTTTTTGACCTCTCCTCTGACCAGAATAAACGACAAACAGGGAAGACGTTTGACGAAAATCTTTAGTTGCCTGTAAATAGAACTTCAGGGCACGGACTACGTCCAGATTATGCAAAAGTCGTTCCTTCTTTGAAGAAGGGTTAGGACATAATGATGGAACAACAATCTCTTGATTGATATTCCTGTTAGAAACTACCTTAGGTAAGAACCCATGTTTAGTACGTAGAACTACCTTGTCTGAATGAAAAATCAGATAAGGAGAATCACAATGTAAGGCAGATAACTCAGAGACTCTTCGAGCCGAGGAAATAGCCATCAAAAACAGAACTTTCCAAGATAACAGCTTGATATCAATGGAATGAAGGGGTTCAAATGGAACACCTTGAAGAACGTTAAGAACTAAGTTTAAGCTCCACGGCGGAGCAACAGTCTTAAACACAGGCTTAATCCTAGCCAAAGCCTGACAGAAAGCCTGGAACTTCTGCCAGATGTTTGTGTAGAAGAATAGATAGAGCAGAAATCTGTCCCTTTAACGAACTAGCAGATAAGCCCTTTTCTAAACCGTCTTGTAGAAAAGACAATATCCTAGGAATCCTAACTTTACTCCATGAGTAACTCTTGGATTCGCACCAATATAAATATTTACGCCATATCTTATGGTAAATCTTTCTGGTAACAGGTTTCCGAGCCTGTATTAAGGTATCAATAACCGACTCCGAGAAGCCGCGCTTTGATAGGATCAAGCGTTCAATCTCCATGCAGTCAGCTTCAGAGAAATTAGATTTGGATGGTTGAAAGGACCCTGAATTAGAAGGTCCTGCCTCAGAGGCAGAGACCATGGTGGACAGGACGACATTTCCACTAGGTCTGCATACCAGGTCCTGCGTGGCCACGCAGGCGCTATCAGAATCACCAATGCTCTCTCCTGTTTGATCTTGGCAATCAGTCGAGGTAGTAGCGGAAAAGGTGGAAACACATAAGCCATGTTGAAAACCCAAGAGGCTGCTAGAGCATCTATCAGCACCGCTCCCGGGTCCCTGGATCCGTAACAAGGAAGCTTGGCGTTCTGGCGAGACGCCATGAGATCCAGTTCTGGTTTGCCCCAACGATGAATCAGTTGAGCAAAGACCTCCGGATGGAGTTCCCACTCCCCCGGATGAAAAGTCTGGCGACTTAGAAAGTCCGCCTCCCAGTTCTCCACGCCTGGGATGTAAATCGCTGACAGGTGGCAAGAGTGAGACTCTGCCCAGCGAATTATCTTGGAGACTTCTAACATCGCTAGGGAACTCCTGGTTCCCCCTTGATGGTTGATGTAAGCCACAGTCGTGATATTGTCCGACTGAAATCTGATGAACCTCAGTGTTACTAACTGAGGCCAAGCTAGAAGAGCATTGAATATTGCTCTTAACTCCAGAATATTTATTGGGAGGAGTTTCACCTCCTGAGTCCACGATCCCTGAGCCTTCAGGGAGTTCCAGACTGCGCCCCAACCTAGAAGGCTGGCATCTGTTGTTACAATCGTCCAATCTGGCCTGCGAGAGGTCATCCCTTTGGACAAATGGACCCGAGAAAGCCACCAGAGAAGAGAATCTTTGGTCTCTTGATCCAGATTTAGTAGAGGGGACAAATCTGAGTAATCCCCATTCCACTGACTTAGCATGCATAATTGCAGCGGTCTGAGATGTAGGCGCGCAAATGGAACTATGTCCATTGCCGCTACCATTAAGCCGATTACTTCCATGCACTGAGCTACTGACGGGTGTGGAATGGAATGAAGGACACGGCAAGCATTTATCAGTTTTGATAACCTGGACTTCGTCAGGTAAATTTTCATCTCTATAGAATCTATAAGGGTCCCTAGGAAGGGAACCCTTGTGAGTGGTAATAGAGAACTCTTTTCCACGTTCACCTTCCACCCATGCGACCTCAGAAATGCCAGAACTATCTCTGTGTGAGACTTGGCAATTTGAAAACTTGACGCTTGTATCAGAATGTCGTCTAGGTACGGAGCCACCGCTATGTCTCGCGGTCTCAGCACCGCCAGAAGTGAGCCCAGAACCTTTGTAAAGATTCTCGGGGCCGTAGCTAACCCGAAGGGAAGAGCTACAAACTGGTAATGCCTGTCTAGAAAGGCAAATCTTAGGTACCGATAATGATCTTTGTGAATCGGTATGTGAAGGTAGGCATCCTTTAAGTCCACTGTGGTCATATACTGACCCTCTTGGATCATGGGTAGGATGGTTTGAATAGTTTCCATTTTGAATGATGGAACTCTTAGGAATTTGTTTAAAATTTTTAGGTCCAAGATTGGTCTGAAGGTTCCCTCTTTCTTGGGAACCACAAACAGATTTGAGTAAAATCCTTGCCCTTGTTCCGTCCGCGGAACTGGGTGGATCACCCCCATTACTAGGAGGTCTTGTACACAGTGAAGAAAAGCCTCTTTCTTTATTTGGTTTGCTGATAACCTTGAAAGATGAAATCTCCCTTGTGGAGGAGAAGCTTTGAAGTCCAGAAGGTATCCCTGAGATATAATCTCCAACGCCCAGGGATCCTGGACATCTCTTGCCCAAGCCTGGGCGAAGAGAGAAAGTCTGCCCCCCACTAGATCCGTTTCCGGATAGGGGGCCCTCTCTTCATGCTGTCTTAGGGGCAGTAGTAGGTTTTCTGGCCTGCTTGCCCTTGTTCCAGGACTGGTTAGTTTTCCAGCCCTGTTTGTAACGAGCAACAGTTCCTTCCTGTTTTGGGGCGGAGGAAGTTGATGCTGCTCCTGCCTTGAAGTTTCGAAAGGCACGAAAATTAGACTGTTATGCCTTTGATTTGGCCCTGTCCTGAGGAAGAGTATGACCCTTACCTCCAGTAATGTCAGCAATAATTTCTTTCAATCCGGGCCCGAATAAGGTCTGCCCTTTGAAAGGAATATTAAGCAATTTGGATTTAGAAGTCACGTCAGCTGACCAGGATTTAAGCCATAGCGCTCTGCGCGCCTGGATGGCGAATCCGGAGTTCTTAGCCGTTAGTTTGGTTAAATGTACAACGGCATCAGAAACAAATGCGTTAGCTAGCTTAAGTGCTTTAAGCTTGTCCATAATCTCATCCAATGGAGCTGTGCGAATGGCCTCTTCCAGAGACTCAAACCAGAATGCCGCAGCAGCAGTGACAGGCGCAATGCATGCAAGGGGCTGTAAGATAAAACCTTGTTGAACAAACATTTTCTTAAGGTAACCTTCTAATTTTTTATCCATTGGATCCGAAAAAGCACAAGTATCCTCCACCGGGATAGTGGTACGCTTAGCTAAAGTAGAAACTGCTCCCTCCACCTTAGGGACTGTCTGCCATAAGTCTCGTGTGGTGGCGTCTATTGGAAACATTTTCCTAAATATAGGAGGAGGGGAAAAGGGCACACCGGGTCTATCCCACTCCTTGCTAATAATCTCTGTAAGCCTATTAGGTATAGGAAAAACGTCAGTACACACCGGCACCGCATAGTATCTATCCAGCCTACATAATTTCTCTGGAATTGCAACTGTATTACAGTCATTCAGAGCCGCTAAAACCTCCCCTAGCAATACACGGAGGTTCTCAAGCTTAAATTTAAAATTAGAGATCTCTGAATCCGGTCTCCCTGGATCAGATCCGTCACCCACAGAATGAAGCTCTCCGTCCTCATGTTCTGCAAATTGTGACGCAGTATCGGACATGGCTCTCACATCATCACCGCGCTCTGTCCTTATCCCAGAGCAATCGCGCTTGCCTCTTAATTCCGGCAGTTTAGATAATACTTCTGTCATAACATTAGCCATGTCTTGTAAAGTGATTTGTATGGGCCTCTCATTTGGCGCCACAATATCACGCGCCTCCTGGGCGGGAGGCGAAGGTACTGACACGTGAGCGGAGTTAGTCGGCATAACTTCCCCCTCGTTGTCTGGTGATAATTCCTTTACAAATAAAGATTGACCTTTATTATTTAAAGTGAAATCAATGCATTTAGTACACATCTTTCTATGGGACTCCACATTGGCCTTCAAACATAGTGAACAAACAGATTCATCTGTGTCAGACATGTTTAAACAGACTAGCAATGAGACTAGCAAGCTTGGAAAATACTTTCAAATAAATTTACAAGCAATATAAAAAAACGCTACTGCGCCTTTAAGAAGCACAAAAAACTGTCACAGTTGAAATAACAATGAACCAAATCAGTTATAGCAACCAAATTTTCACAGTAAATGTATTAAGTTAGCAGAGCATTGCACCCACTAGCAAATGGATGATTAACCCCTTAATACCCAAAACGGATAATCAATATAAGAATTAACGTTTTTAACACAGTCAAATACACTGTCACAGGTCTGCTGTGACCGATTACCTCCCTCAAAATGATTTTTGAAATCCCCTGAGCTCTCTAGAGACGTCCTGGATCATGGAGGAAGAAGCAGGAAGACTGACTGAATTTTTACTGCGCAAAAAAGCGCTAAAATAGGCCCCTCCCACTCATATTACAACAGTGGGGAAACTCAGTTAACGGTTTCTATGCAGATATACGACAGCCATGTGGAAAAATTCATGCCCCAATAAGTTATCACCAATGTACCTCACAAAAAAACGATTAACATGCCAGTAAACGTTTTAAAACATCAATTTTAAAGGTTATGTATTGTTATAGATAAGCCTGCTACCAGTTGCTACTACTGCAGTTAAGGCTCATACATTACTTCAGTATTAACAGCATTTTCTTAGTCAAATTCCATTCCTTAGAAAATTACTTTACTGCACATACATTCATCAGCCTGATACCAGTCGCTACTACTGCATTTAAGGCTGTACTTACATTACATCGGTATCAGCAGTATTTTCTTAGTCAATTCCATTCCTTAGAAAAATATTTACTGCACATACCTTATTTGCAGGAAACCCCGCATGCTATTCCCCTTCTGAAGTTACCCCACTCCTCAGAATGTGCGAGAACAGCCAGTGGATCTTAGTTACTTCTGCTAAGATCATAGAAAACGCAGGCAGATTCTTCTTCTAAATACTGCCTGAGAGAAAAAACAGCACACTCCGGTGCCATTTAAAAATAACAAACTTTTGATTGAAGAAGTAATTAAATATAAAAAACTCCACACTGCTCTCACGACCTTCCTTCTATGTTGAGGGTTGCAAGAGAATGACTGGATATGACATGTGAGGGGAGGAGCTATATAGCAGCTCTGCTTGGGTGATCCTCTTGCAACTTCCTGTTGGGAAGGGAATATATCCCATAAGTAATGGATGACCCGTGGACTGAATACACTTAACAAGAGAAATTAGCATATATAATTAGTTAAACACCGTAGTGAATATGTTTAAATGCTAACTATATACATAATAAGTGTGTACATGACCATTTCTCACAATAAAACATTGTTATTATAATAGGCCCAATTGAATAACATCAGTGATGCATTAGAATTTAGTTACAAAAACATTAATCATCAACTATGAAAGAGTTCATACTGTAGTGATACGAAACTAAGTTTGTTTGAAATCAATACATTTTCAACTGAACCAATCATGTTAGTAGCAATAGCAAAAAATAGCAGATGATGGATTAGCAAATATATCTACTAAGGATTGTAAATTTGCTTACAAAAAAAAGCAGAACAATTGGTAATTGTGTTGCACCCACCAAGTTGCCCACGTTGGTGCAGCGCAATTCCTCCTGGCTGTCCACAGTGGGGATGTATAAATGCCACAGTTTCCTGTGTGGCATGTGAAAAAGTGGTATTAGGGTCTGAATTCAGATCTTCAACCACAGGTCAGATATTTCAGAGACGCTCATGTCTCAATTGTCGATCCACTTTTGTCGTGTATGTGATTAATTGCATTATTTGTGACAGGCAGTACGTGGGTCTCACAACACGAGAAGTGAGATCCAGAATAAGAGAGCATCTCTCTAGCATTAAATATGGTACTGCCAGCACTCCGCTGGTTCAGCACTTTGCTCAGGTACACAACAAAAGTGCAAGTTCTTTCAGGTGGTCTTGCATAGAGAAGATATCACCTCCAAAAAGAGGTGGTGACAGAGAGGTACTGTTAGGAAAGAGGTTAGTCTTCTGGATTTTTAAATTGAAAACCAGATTTTCGGAAGGATTTAACTCGGATTATGATTTAATTCATTTCTGGCAGTAAAGTCCCATTATGCATTGTTGCTTTAATACTGTTTTAATTTTGGCATCCAATGTATTAAATTAACAACTATCTAAATAAACAGTCCCATCAGACCAAACATAACTTATATAATACACCAGGTGACTATATATACTCCATCCCTATATGATATAGGTAATAAGAAATCCTATTTTTTTGGGATGTTGATTTAGTATACTTTTTTGCTATTGCTACTAGCGTGATAGGTTCAGTTGAAAATGTATTGATTTCAAACAAACTTAGTTTCGTATCACTACAGTATGAACTATTTCATAGTTGATGATTAATGTTTTTGTAACTAAATTCTAATGCTTCACTGATGTTATTCAATTGGGCCTATTATAATAACAATGTTTTATTGTGTGAAATGGTCATGTATACACTTATGTATATAGTTAGCATTTAAACATATTCACTACGGTGTTTAACTAATTATATATGCTAATTTTTTGTCAACCAATAGGAGGCAGCTAAGGGTGTTTTAAGGTGTTCTTACAACATGGTGAGTCAGCTTAGACTACGGCACAATGCCGAAACGCGTCAGCTGTCTATTTTGCTGACCTCCTTGTTTTTCACGGACTGAGTATCTTACTTTTAACTTTGTACGAATAAAGACTCATTGGGCAGCGACCATCATGACTCTCAGCAGTGTCTCGATACACTCCCAATGCCTAGGAGCCTAGTAACACATATAAGATGAGTCATGTTTAGAGATAGCTTAGAAATTAGACTAAAATGGGAAGACAATGTGTATTTTCATATGACATAGTTTATGGGTTAGCGATGACTAACTCTTGTGAATAGAAATGCCTCAAATTTTACCGGAAAGAGGTAGTATGCAAGAATATCTGATTTGAGACTACATAAACTATACGGAGTACATTAGAATCGAACATATAAATGTAAAACAACAAACTATATAGCCAATTCAACTTCTATTAGCAAATTAACTGTATATATTATACATACCCCACCATGGCTGTATATGTGGACAAGAATTAAATAACATAAATGTGTATAACAATTAGCACTGTACCTAGGAGTACACAGAGCCTGTGGGCACATGTTTGGTTCTAGCATTCAAATTCTATCGCAGTGATAATAGGGTAGGGAGGTTGCCTACATTTTCATTATCTTTTAAACCTCATGTGTGGTAGGTTTAAAATAGGATCAGCCCAGACAACATGTATGTAAGTAGTTATATCGTCTAAAATACACAGGCTAAAAGTGGGTAAGCTGCATTAGGGGTAGCTAACATCAGTGGAGAGAGCAACTTACGCTAAATTAAACGAATATGTAACAAAGAAATAACAAGTATAGTAGAATGGACACCATTATCAAACATAACCATTCTCATTAAGGTGTCTTAATCTTTAAATCCTGCAAGCTTAGTCCAGACTGCAATGACAAATTCTAAGCACTACTAAACTGTAAAGATCCCAACTTGCTAAGATAAAGCATTAAAAAAACCTAAGGATCTTTGCATAACATATTAAAATAAACCATTAAGGGAACGACAGTGCTGTATGAGGGGATAGTCCCATATAAGATTTAGTCATCACAATTGTCAAAAAATGACGTAACTTCCGGCGACACGTATGACGCCGGAAACGGAAATAGAATTTTTGCGCCAAAAAAGTCAGCGCCAAGAATGACGCAATAAAATGAAGCATTTTCAGCCCCCGCGAGCCTAACAGCCCACAGGGAAGAGTCAAATTTTTGAAGGTAAGAAAAAATGGTTAAATCAAAATGCATTATCCCAAATATGAAACTGACTGTCTGAAAATAAGGAAAGTTGAACATTCTGAGTCAAGGCAAATAAATGTTTGAATACATATATTTAGAACTTTATAAACAAAGTGCCCAACCATAGCTTGGAGTGTCACAGAAATAAGACTTACTTACCCCAGGACACTCATCTACATATAGCAGATAGCCAAACCAGTACTGAAACGAGAATCAACAGAGGTAATGGTATATATAAGAGTATATCGTCGATCTGAAAAGGGAGGTAAGAGATGAATCTCTACGACCGATAACAGAGAACCTATGAAATAGACCCCGTAGAAGGAGATCACTGCATTCAAATAGGCAATACTCTCCTCACATCCCTCTGACATTCACTGCACGCTGAGAGGAAAACCGGGCTCCAACTTGCTGCGGAGCGCATATCAACGTAGAATCTAGCACAAACTTACTTCACCACCTCCATCGGAGGCAAAGTTTGTAAAACTGAATTGTGGGTGTGGTGAGGGGTGTATTTATAGGCATTTTGAGGTTTGGGAAACTTTGCCCCTCCTGGTAGGAATGTATATCCCATACGTCACTAGCTCATGGACTCTTGCTAATTACATGAAAGAAATATACTCAAGTCCTGCATGCCATCTGATTCCTTCCATGTCAAGTAGTGTCTTGCGAAGTTTACTTCTGACAGGCTCCGGTAAAATCCACTCTGTGCTGTGACTGTCAATATCGGCTGCCTGATTAGGTAAGTTACAGTCACTGAGACTGAGCACCTCTGCTTGTGAGGGGACCAGATAGAAAAAAAGGAAAGGACACCTAGCTTTGTCACATAGTTCCAAAGAGCTCACTGTCTTGCAAGATGGTTTTTTAGTTTTAAGAAGTGTCCGCCCCTGCACCCGGAGGACGCCTTCCCCGGGCCACGGCAAAACACCTTCCTCAGCTTGGTCAGCATCTGGTGAGGTGGGGTGTCGTGCAAGAGGGGACCTCTTGTCCAAACCTTATCCACCTTAGGCTTGTGCGCTGGTCGTGTTATCTGCAATGACAGGAGTCCTCTCGTAATTAGCAACTGCGTCGGTACAATGTGCCTCTGGGTGTCCACTAACTTAGTGTGCCGGTCTCGTCGACCTCCATCTTCTCCCTCAGAAATCAGAGGCTCCTTACAGGCTAGTCTGTATAGTTGCTGTGCTTGAGATCTGCAAAGGAGCGGTCGGAGGCATCAAGCGCTGCTTCTATTACTGTGTCAGTTATGGCCATTTTGAAATTCTGGAGCCTGGCTTAGTGCTCTGTGGTTTCGGCAGCCTTATTAGGTAATCAAAAGGACCAGACACTCCAGAAGCACCTCAGCGCTGATCGGCTCTGTAGTTCCTCTGGAAGTGTGTATTCCGCTTGCATAAATCATTTAGGGCTCTTCTGTAGTGTCAAATGGGACCTCCATTAAGAAAGACTCCACAATGTCATGGCGGGCCATCTTAATGAGTCACTCATTAGAACTCTGCTTCACCACTTTCTTATAAATCACCTACGTGGATATGTATATTTTGGCTGCTCCCCTTAATGTATAGTCTTATTTTGAGCAATATAGAAGCCTCATTCTAGCGTTGTGTCCTGATATTTCTAAGACTTTGTAAAGAGAGTCATGAAAGTGCGGCCATTTCGCTCCCCAGCTGGCTCCGCCCCCCAGGGTGGCAATATTTTTATTATACACACATACACAATTGTATGTATGCCATTGCTCTTTCATATTTATGAAAACTCTTTATCCCTTTATCTGTGTTCTTGGTTATGTTTCAAATAAAAAAAAAATGTACATACATAAACAAGTTAAATCTTTCAAATTTTTATTTGCTTTTTTTTTTAAATATATAAAATTGATAAAACAATTTCTGTTATGACCAGCATTATATAAATGTTATCTCCAGCTGATCCTTTTAGAATTATCTTTAAAAATACAGACAAGATACTCCCCTAAAATAAATGTCTGCATCAACAAACAGTATACATATATGATGTTTCGGAGGGGGGGGGGGGGGGAGTTTAATGTCTGTAACGTAAGAAAAACAAAAAAACTAAACAAAAAAAACAAAACACAACAGTTACTTGTTCTGTGCAGTTACTATAGGAAAGGTAATCCTAGTGGTTTATCTAGGGAACACATATAGTTTAGAAATTCAAAGAATTAATTTATAAATTAAATTGATTACTAAAAAAAAAAGGAAACAAGAACTCGCAATGATAAATGGCATAACTGATTGCCTTGAAGCTAAGTGTTTGACACAACTAACAAGTTTGCTTTCTGTGCACACCTCAAATTCACTAGTAGCAGCTCCATTTGGCAGTTACTCATATGTGGATAAGATAAGAAATTAGCAAATTGACTGCTAACTTTCTCTCCTTAAAAGTGCAAGAATTTCAAAGGTGACAGTCACCGTCATTAGCTGTTCAGTCGATTGTACATGTTATACACACAAAAAAATATTAAAAAAAAAAAACAAAACAAAAAAACAGGGATTGTAATTTATTCAATAAATAAAAAAATGGCGAATGACTTTCTCTATAAAATCTTATGCGCTTTAGTGTACGAGCACTTAAGCTTTAGCAAAAAACATCTTATTTCTATGGCAATGCTATTTGCTAAAAAATCTCAGCTTATAAAAATAAATAATATCTGCAGATTAATGTATGAGAATTTGTGTTACGTCTCACTACCCTGGATTCACTAGAGAATTTAAGAATCCAGCGAGACCCAGATCTACATAAGTAGCAGATTCACTAACATGTAGATATATAAAAATGTGTTCACCATCAGACTTTAGTGTGCAAGTTCTATAGCATATGGGATAGGAGAGAATGTCTAATTGAAAGTACTTTGAATTATCAATTAAACTATGGGTATCTGTGATAACTATGGGTTTATAAAGGTAAAATATTGTAAGCACGTATATATATATATATATATTTATAATGGATGTTATCCAGCTCAACAAATTAAAAAATCAGGAAACCAGTATAGTACAACACATTTACTGTGGATCAGATGGATTTCCTATATCTGCAGAGCCATAACACTGTTTGCATAAAACTATTAGCTCTCACATTAATGGTTCTACCGCATTAAGCCACTGTATAAAAGATAGTCAATTTAGAATATGCTGAAAAAGCCACTTTGTAAAGAAGCCTTTTTTTTTTTTAAAATGGAAATTGGAGTGATGCATCACATCTGGTTTGCTATCAGAACAGCTATTTAAAAGATGCACGTTAAAAAGCTTACCCTAATTTCTGCTGGGACCAGCTGCCCCCCTCCCCAGTCCCATACCTCAAGCCAATCAGAGGCCGTAGTGCCCAAGTCACTAGTAGCCCCCCCCCCAAGTGCTGTATGTGTCAGGAGAGACACTGTGCCTGTATTCACCTTAGAAAATGAACTCCTCCATAGAAAATATAATCTCTTGCTTGAAGGTCTCTGATTGGCTGTGGCATCCATAGGTTATTTAATAACAAACTGTTGACCTGTTGTACATTTTAATTAATATGCAAAATAAATCTGCATTTTTAAAATAATGCCGTATTTTGCAGTACTAGGAAATTAGAAGTGACACAAACTCTACTGTTCCTTTAAGGGACACTAGCTGTCAGTCTTAAAAAATCACCCATCATGATTTAAAATATTATTTGAACTTTCCCAAATAATTGCTGCTAGATCACAATGCATTATTAATCAAATCATCCAATATGTCAATAAAAATATCAATGCCGTGCTCACGAATAAAAATACATATCACTTAGGAAGCATAGTTTCGAAAAAGAAAAAAAATATTGCGAAGCTTTTGTTGAACTATATACAACACACACAATCAGATGTAGTAAAATAGGGAGGGGGTTATTTTTTAAGCAGTAGGATTTCCGGGTGAAGATTTCCAAACATAGTCCTAAAAGAGAAACGCAGATGTCTGTGCAGTAATATATAGAACTAATGCTTGCTGCTAATATATATGTGCAAATAGATCATTCCAAAGTCATAAAAATTTGAGTCCCTTTGTTAACAGAGACATTATGCAACTCCTTGGAGGAAAATAAGGGCATCCTTTTCAAAGATGTTGCAATGGAAGACAAATCCGTTAATGAAGAGAGGAAAATGAATTTGCAGCTACGTTTGATTCAATCTCTCTGCAACCACTGTAGAATCTTGCTGAAGAGATCCATGATGTGACCCAAAACTATTTCGATTACCCCAATTCAAATAATCATCAACAAAGCTGAAAAAGAAGTGAAAACATTTTTAAAAAAATACTATCTGATAAACTGAATCATAAGATTGATAAATGGACATTCTAAAGCAAAAAGGGCATTCTTTAGTTTCTTAGATCATGTGATTCTTGCATTACTGAACCTGGCTAGCTATGATTTAGCTTTTGCAAAGGGCGTTAAAGAGATACTAAACCCAAAGTTTTTCTTTCAGGATTTGGATAGAGCATGCAATTTTAAGCAACTTTCTATTTTACTCCTATAATCCTTTTTTTTCGCTCTCTTGGTATCTTTGTTTGAAAAGTAGGAATAAAAGCTTAGGAGGCAGCCTATTTTCGGTTCAGCATCCTGGGTAGTTCTTGCAGATTGGTGGTGAATCAAACCGAGGTGCTGAACCAAAAATGGGCCAGCTCCTAAGCTTACATTACTGCTTTTCAAATAAGGATACAAGAGAACAAAGACAATTGATAATAGGAGTAAATTAGAACGTTGCTTAAAATTGTCTGCTCTATATGAATCATGAAAGAAAAAAAACTTAAATTATGCTTACCTGATCATTTTCTTTTCTTCAGATGGAAAGAGTCCACAGCTGCATTCATTACTTTTGGGAAAATATAACCTGGCCACCAGGAGGAGGCAAAGACACCCCAGCCAAAGGCTTAAATACTCCTCCACTTCACTCATCCCGCAGTCATTCTGCCGAGGAACAATAGAAGAAATATCAGGGTGAAAAGGTGCCAGAAGAACAAAAAATAACAGACGCCCCACAGAAAAAGTACGGGCGGGGAGCTGTGGACTCTTTCCATCTGAAGAAAAGAAAATGATCAGGTAAGCATAATTTAAGTTTTTCTTCATAAATGGAAAGAGTCCACAGCTGCATTCATTACTTTTAGGAAAACAATACCCAAGCTATAGAGGACACTGAATGCAAAAACGGGAGGGTACAAGAGGCAGCCTATTCTGAGGGCACCAGGCCTGAAAACCCCTTCCCAAAAAAATCCCACTTCGTCCGATGCAGAGAACAACCTTGAAAAAAAGGAAGAGGTCCAAGGACACTGACCCGCAGATAGTCCACAGCCTTGCTAGAGACCGCAGGAACTAGACTCGACTGAGTCAACCGCCTCCAAGAGAGACACCGTCCATAGCAGTCGGTCTCCAAACAACACACCCCTTACTAAAGAAAGGGAACAAACTGCCGTATTCTTCAACAAAGAAGAAAAGGCACAGAGAAAACATGATTGTACTTGTAAAGTGCGGCTAATCCCCCCTAAGGGACTCAAGGCGTTGCTCATTTTATCAACCTTGAAAGGCGGAAAGGCTGAGTAGACCTCGCCGGGGATCAAAATTGCAACTCTCAGTTTGCTACAGTGCAGAGTAGCCACAGTACATTAGTATGCTCAGCTAGCTTCCAGCTAGCATAATGAACTCCAGAAAAAAAAAACCCTAAAAAGGGCACAACGAGTCCTAAATAAAAACACAGAGCAAAAACCAGAGAAACTGGGTCAGGCTAACAGAGACCCAACCACTCTCAAAGAAACAAAGGGAGGCAACGCCCAGACCCCAGAATACAGAAACCACGGGATAAGGCCGGGAGTCTGAAACAGAGAGAGGATCTTCCCCTAACACAGTGCAACCGCACCCTAGAAAGCAACTGAAGACGAAGGTCCCCAAGTCGCAAAAAGGTATCTCAGAATATCGAAATATTCAGAACGAAACCTCGTGCAGCAAGCTCAGATAGGTCTGACTAACAACACCTGAAGCAAAAACACTGCACGCAGCAGTCATCTAAAAATGACTCAAACTTAAATACTTGCAGGGCAAGTAGCTGAAGATAGGATCCTTCAGATTACTAAGTATTCACTAACCAGCAGATAACGTTGCAGGCTAAGAGCCACCAGTCCTTCCCACAAATCTTGAATGTGGAGAAACCTCAAAAAGGCTTACTGTACCTCGAATGCTCCGAGGACGAAATAGCAGAGCAACAGATCTCAGATCCTGCTCCAACACCAGCCCAAGCAACAGACATGTCTGATAGACAGTGGGACAGAAAGACCACAACCGCAAGCCCCCAGGGAATGGAAGAAGAAAAAGGGGGGGACTCACAGAGCTTGGGTGCCAACGCAATCCGCTCCTCCAAAATATGGCACTCCCAAGGAGAACCCCCTAGGACCTGGAACAGAGAAAAGTGCAATAGATCCGTAGGAAGACCTGTCACAACTCTCTTAGACATACTCTACTCGGAGAGATCAATTTCCAACAAGTGGAACAGAGCCCACAGAGCAGCAGATGCTGCCCCTTACAGAAATAAGCCACCTGATCCAACCTCCTACACACAGGGCAGGACAAGACCCTCCAGAGAGAGAGGAAACTCCAACTCATAAGGAAGTTAAACTATCCCCTCCATAGGAAAGGGCACAGATCAGAAAAGCATACATGTCCACAAGACATGAAGCCATAGTATGATCAAAACACGGACCGAATGAAAAATCATCCAGACACCACTGTTGACCCAACAGAGAAAAAAACTCCCCATAGAGGAGCACACTCCGTCCGAAGGACAAGTTAGGGCTTAAAGTTTATAACCAGTACCCGAAGGTGGACGAGAACTCTGGTCTACTTGCTTGCAAGCCCAATGAGCTAGCCCCTATGTCGCAACATAGGGTCCCTGAAAAAAACTGGGTAATCCCGAACCAGTCCACCGGATCATAAGTCTCCAGGCATCCAAGAAAGATCCAAGACAAGAACTCCGGACCCGGAACCCAGAATCGTCCTAGAACGAATGACACCCTGAGGGAACACAAGATACCCAGTCTGAAGCAATCAGACCTCACAAGGGATGAGAACCAGGAAACCCTGAGAACGGGTACAGGACTCACTCGTAATTCCCAGCCCAAAGGGAAGAGAACACCTTTAGCCGGAGGTCAACACCTCTCTAGTAAGGTACTAGGTCGCGACAAAGTCATGCAATTTCTCTAGAGCCCAAAGGCCCCAAGGTCAGCACTAAGGGAAATGAAAACGAGAACCCGAAAGAGAGTAGAAAGAAAGGATAGTCTCCATAATCCTTTCAGATTAACGTTCCAGAGGACCACACCCAAGGGAGAAGAATGCAAAGCATCCCGAACCCAGGCAGAAAAACATCCCCTATGCAAAAAGCTTGGAAAAAGAGACAACACCTCCTATCGCCCCTGATATGGAGACGACTAACTCCTGAAGGAAGACAGAGCCTCACCGCCTTCACTTCCTAATTAAGCGGCCAAAGCCGCCAGAAAAAACGGACGTCCAGAAAGTCTCGACCAAAAGGAAGAGAACCTCTAAAAGGAACAAGTCCTAAAAGGACACTTCCAAAGAGACCATGAAAGGCAAAACCGTAAGAACGGCGGTATGAAGGACCTAAAGCCTCCAAGCCTCCAACCCACAACGGGAAGGAACACTCTAGTTCCCGAAAAATTCGGAAACGACTTAGCATGTCACTGCGGATCTCAATGGAGTCCCGGCCCACTAGATTAAAAGGTGAATGAGGACTAAACCAATCCCCCATGCCCCTAAGAAACTATGGACCCTCAAGTCCTCTCAGGATGCTAGTTGAAGCTTGTAAAACAAGACAATCACACAAATCGTATTGTGATCACTAGGCGCCGTTACCGGACAAACCGGACATAAAAAAGGTGCCACGTGTCTGAACTAGGCTTGTACCCAGTCAGGACCAGCCTGAAGCCAAGGGCCTCAGCATTGTCAAGGCCACAGAGTCTCCCCCAATGATGGAGGGATAAAGAACAGTCATACAGACCTTTGTAAACAGAGCGACCACAAAATCGTGAGTATCAATTCCAGAGAGGAAAGTTCCAGAAGGAAACATCACACCACAACATGAGCTTTAAAGCAAATAAAATTCATCCTCACCGGATGAAAAAGATAAGGAAACCCGTAGGTTATCGCCCAGGAAGAACGGACAGACCCGCAGGACCAGCCCAACAGGGGTCCGAGACTTCCAAGCTCAGAACTGGAAAAGGATACACAAATAACAAAGACTATAAGAAGATTACTTCATCCCCTTATTTCTATGTATGCAAGCCAGTCGAAGAGTAAGACTGAGAATCCCCAGACCCATTAAGAGTGGGATCCTCCAGCAACGCCAAAAACGTGCCTTAGTAGGACACAAAGGCGTGCCAGTCTATAACGAAAGGCGCAACATACCTCCGCGGGACAAAAAGGAAACACCGGCCCCCTAAGGTTGACCCCGAGGCCTCAGGGGCAGTCGCTTCCCTGGAAGGCTGAACTGGACCAGGCGATCCCACGCCTGACAAGCCCCGGTTAACGAAACACGGACAATATTATAACTGATGGGCATGTATCCCGGGCCAATTCATATTCTTCTCCAAGAATCCTCCATAACTGGGACACTGCCGCCTCCAGAGAACCAGACACCAGCGGACCAGGATTTCTTTGTCGCCACGCGGTCAGGAAAACGGAAATGGGGTCACAAGGTAAACCGTGTAGTCCATGCGAAAGCACGCACAACCGAAAGGCCGCGTCACTAGACATAGGCCGTTATGTTCCAAAATAGCCATGAGCCGAAGCAACACTTCACAGTAGCAGACAGAATCACATAACAAAAATGATTATAAACCCCCCTGTTCAATAATCCCCCTCAGGAGATATTAACCCTTGATTCCTAGATACAAAAAGGAGCCTCACTGAGACCCTATGTTAAAGTTATCCCCTCTCGGATAAACAATTGAAATTACTATACATCCATGATGAAAGTAAAATAAAACGATCTTATCGGAATCTATGCCGTGGAACAGGAACACGGCCCTTCAAGTGTGACAGATAGTAGCGTCGCCTCTGCCATGGACTTGAGAGAAAAAAAAACAGGCAGCGAAACTCATGAACGCCGATTGCTTGTGGAGCCGTTAATATTAGTCGGGATGGTTTCGCAGAAAGATTCTCCCTGCATCTCCGAACTCTAACTTTCACCCATGCTCTCACTGAGAGGCTGACAGGACTACTTAAACTCCGGTTCCATACAGAAGAGTACTACCCTCCATAAGAGGCTATTGAAAACTTCTGACACTTCTCTGCCAACCTCCTGGGACGAAAGGTAAAGAATCACTGGGGGATGAGGGAAGTGGAAGGAGTATTTAAGCCTTTGGCTGGGGTGTCTTTGCCTCCTCCTGGTGGCCAAGTTCTATTTTCCCAAAAGTAATGAATGCAGCTGTGAACTCTCCATTTATGAAGAAAATGTGGGTTTAGTATCCCTTTAATCACATTTGTTATGTCCAGCTTGCAGACCACATATATTGCAATGTTTGAAAATTACAAAGTTGGTGAGCAAATAAGGAGACAGACTTCTGCATGTAACCACCAATTATTGGCCTTTGCGGGTGTTAAAACACAGAAAGCTAGAATCAAAATCCAAAAATGACATGTTCTAAAAATAATTTGCTTTAGAGTATCCCTTTAAATGCATACAATTTTCTTTTTAAAGCTCTTACCTGCCCTGTAAGGTTGAAGGTGCTATATTCCACACTAAGTCATCATCACTGTCATAGCGCCTCGGGTTGTCAAAGAAAAACGAACGCGGCCCAAAGCCATGATTAGGTACCAAGCCAGGGTTTGTCTGTAAAAATATAGATTGAAAGAAAAAAAAAAGTTATTTCCATCACCACACAAAATATTAATTTAGTTCCTTGTATATATTTCAGAGGGTGGGACTGTGAGCAAGAGATATACTGGGTTTGGTGGTGACGATAACTACATAACCTATTTGGATTTCAGAAGAACAGCTCAGAATATACAACCTCCAGTTAAAGGACCATTCTAGTGAAAACAAATAATGAACATGCTCTAATTTTAAAACTACTGACTCATGGTTAAGTACTGCTTAGGAGCAATAGAAACCTGGCTAGTCCTGAATGGACATGGCTGGTGAGCCAATCAGAAGCATTAGTTGCACAACCTTGTGCGACTGCCCATTCTGATTGGCTCACTGGCCGTGTCAGCGTGGGACCAGCAGCTTTCTACGGGTTCCTGATACTTTAACTGTGTTTAATCACTTGGTGGGAGTTAAACACACATACTTGCAGGGTCTAACAAAAAGAAAATTTATGCTTACCTGATAAAGTTATTTATTTATTGACACGGTGAGTCCATGGATCATCATAATTACTATTGGGAATATCACTCCTGACCAGCAGGAGGAGGCAAAGAGCACCACAGCAAAGCTATTAAATACCACTTCCTTACCCCCAACCCCCAGTCATTCGACCAAAGGGAAAGGAGAAAGGAAGTAATTTAAAGTTGCAGAGGTGCCTGAGGTTTATATAAAAATAAACTTTCTGAAAATACAGGGCGGGCCGTGGATTCACCGTGTCAAGAAATAAAATTTATCAGGTAAGCATAAAATTTTCTTTTCTTTCTAATGACACAGTGAGTCCACGGATCATCATAATTGCTATTGGGAATCAATACCCAAGCTAGAGGACACGGATGATAAGGGAGGGGCAAGACAGTTAGCCTAAACAGAAGGCACCACTGCCTGAAGAACCTTTCTCCCAAAAGAAGACTCAGCTGAAGCAAAAGTATAAAATTTGTAAAATTTAGAAAAAGTGTGTAAAGATGATCAAGTGGCAGCTTTGCAAATCTGATCTACAGAAGCTCCATTTTTGAAAGCCCAAGTAGAAGAAACAGCCCTCGTGGAATGAGCCGTGATTTTCTCAGGAGGCTGCTGACCAGCAGTCTCATATGCCAAGCAAATAATACCCCTCAACCAACAAGAAAGAGAAGTAGCCGTAGCTTTCTGACCTTTACGCTTCCCAGAAAAAACGACAAAGAAGAAGAAAATCCTTAGTCGCCTGCAAATAATATTTCAATGCACGAACTACATCAAGGTTGTGCAAGGTTGTGCAACAAACGTTCCTTATGAGAAGAAGAATTAGGGCACAGAGAAGGAACAACAATTTTTTGATTAATATTCCTATCCGAAACAACCTTTGGAAGGAAACCTAGAGCAGCACTTTATCAGAATGAAAAATAAAGAAAGGAGATTCACACTGCTACGCAGAAAGCTCCAAAACTCTTCTAGCCGAAGAGATGGCAATCAAAAACAAAACCTTCCAGGATAACAACCTAATATCCAAAGAATGCATAGGCTCAAACGGAGCCTGTTGAAGAACTCTAAGAATTAAATTAAGACTCCAAGGAGGAGTCAAACTTAAACATAGGCCGGATTCTAACCAGGGCCTGACAAAAAGACTGAACGTCTGGCACATCAGCCAGACGCTTGTGCAACAAAATAGATAAAGCAGAAATTTGACCCTTCAGGGTACTTGCAGATAAACCCTTCTCCAGACCCTCCTGGAGAAAAGACAAAATCCTCGGAATCCTGACTCTACTCCAAGAGTAGCCTCTGGATTCACACCAATACAGATATTTACGCAATATCTTATAATAGATCTTTCTAGTCACAGGTTTACGCACCTGAATCATAGTCTCAATAACCAATTCAGAAAAACCATGCTTGGATAGAATCAAGCGTTTAATCTCCAAGCAGTCAGCTTCAGAGAAACGAGATTTGGATGAAGGAAGGGCCCCTGAAGAAGAAGGTCCTTCCTTAACGGAAGACTCCAAGATGCGGAGGATGACATCTCCACCAGATCTGCATACCAGATCCTGCAAGGCCACGCCAGTGCAATTAGAATCACTGACGCCCTCTCTTGTCTAACCGGGCAATGACCCAAGGAAGAAGATCAAATGGAGGAAACATGTATGCCAGACTGAACTTCCAAGGAACTGCTAGCGCATCTATCAGGACAGTCTGAGGATCCCTTGACCTCGAACCGTACTTCGGAAGCTTGGCATTGTGACGAGATGCCATAAGTTCCAAATCCGGTTGACCCCACTTGAGAATCAAAATGGAAAACACCTCCGGATGAAGTTCCCACTCCCCGGGATGAAAAGTCTGTCTGCTCAGAAAATCCGCTTCCCAATTGTCCACCCCAGGAATGTGGATCGCAGATAGACAGCAGTTGTGAGCCTCCGCCCACTGCATAATCTTGGTTACCTCTGTCATGGCCAGGGAACTCTGAGTCCCTCCTTGATGATTGATGTAAGCCACTGATGTAATGTTGTTCGACTGAAACCTGATAAACTGGGTGGAAACTAACTGAGGCCAGGTCAGAAGAGCATTGAAGATTGCCCTCAGCTCTAGAATTATGGGAAGAATTGACTCTTCCCGAGACCATAGACCCGGAGCCTTCAACGAACCCCAGACAGCTCCCCATCCCAGCAAACTGGCATCCGTGGTCACGATCACCCAGGTAGGCCTGCGAAAACAGGTTCCCTGAGAGAGAAGATCTTGAGACAACCACCACGGAAGAGAATCTCTTGCAGCCTTATCTAGAACAATCTTTGGGGACAGATCCGTATAATCCCTGTTCCACTGCCTGAGCATGCATAACTGCAGAGGCCTGAGATGGACCCGAGCAAACGGAATGATGTCCATGACTGAAACCATCAGAGCAATAACCTCCCTACACTGGGCCACCGACGTCCTAAGAGAGGACTGAAAAGCAAGGCATGAATTGAACATTTTTGATTTCCTTGCTTCTGTCAAAAAAATCATAATTTCTAGAGAATCTATAATGGTTCCCAAGAATACCACTCTTGTAGCCGGAATCAAGGAACATTTTCCTAAATTCACCTTGCAACCGTGGGAGCGCAGAAAAGACAACAACAACTGCATGTGGGAGCTTGCTATTTGAGAAGATGGCACCTGAACTAGAATGTCGTCCAGTTAAGGAGCTACCGCAACCCCCTGGAATCTGAGCACTGCCAGTAACGCACCCAGAACCTTTGAGAACACCCTGGGCGCAGTCGCAATACCAAAAGGAAGGCCACAAACTGAAAATGCTTGTCTAGAAAAGAAAATCTCAGAAACTTGTGATGTTCCTTGTGGATGGGAATATGCAGATACACATCCTTCAAATCCACCGTAGTCATGAATTGACCCTCTTGAACCAAAGGAAGAACTGACCGAATAGTTTCCATCTTGAAAGAAGGAACTCTGAGAAACTTTTTTACACACTTGAGATCTAGGATGGGTCTGAAAGTTCCCTCCTTTTTGGGAACGATAAACAGATTGGAATAGAAACCTAGTCCCTGCTCCTGGACTGGAACAGGAAAGATCACTCCCATGTCAGAAAGATCCTGAACACAACTTAAGAATGCCTTTCTTTTTATCTGGCCTACAGGTAACCTGGAAAGAAGAAACCTGCCCCTGGGAGGAAAAGTTTTGAACTCCAGTTTGTATCCCTGGGACACAATATCTACCACCCAAGGATCTGGAACATCTCGAACCCAGGCTTGAGCGAAAAATGAAAGCCTGCCCTTCACGAGATCCATTCCCGGATCGGGGGCAGACCCTTCATGCTGACTTTGAGTCAGCAGCAGGCTTCTTAGCTTGCTTCCCCTTGCTCCAGGACTTATTGGACTTCCAAAAGGACTTGGACTGATCCTGCTTGGAGGAGAAAGAGGAAGACTTACCAGAGAAGTTACGAAAGGAACGAAAATTACTCTGATGACCCTTCTGTTTGTTTCTCTTATCCTGAGGGAGAGAATGCCCCTTCCCTCCAGTAATATCAGAAATAATCTCAGCCAAACCTGGCCCAAACAAGGTCTTACTATTGTAAGGAATGGATAAAAGCTAAGATTTAGAGGATACATCCGCAGACCAGGACTTTAACCATAAAGCCCTGAGCACCAGAAATCTTTGCTCCCAATTTGATGACCTGTAAAGAAGCATCCGCAATAAAAGAATTAGCCAATTTTAAAGCCCTAATTCTATCCTGAATCTCTGCAAGAGGAGTATCCTGCTGAATAGAATCAGACAATGCATCAAACCAATATGCAGCCGCACTGGTAATCATAGCAATACACATAGCAGGCTGCCATTGAAACCCCTGGTGAACATACATCCTTTTAAGCAAAGCCTCCAACTTCTTATACATGGGATCCTTAAGAGAACAACTATCCTCAATAGGAATAGTGGTCCTCTTGGCTAAAGTGGAAATAGCTCCTTCTACCTTAGGAATCATCTGCCAAGATTCCTTAATAGAATCTGCAATAGGAAATGAATACCAGGTTTCTCCCATTCCCGTGTAATAATCTCTGAAACACGATCTGGAACAGGAAAAACTTCTGCCACAGAAGGAACCTCAAAAAACTTATTAAGTTTACTAGTCTTCTTGGGAGTAACTATGATCGTCGAATCCAGCTTAAATCTGAAAGAAACAACCTCAGAATCAGCAGAAGGAATTACGCTATCAGAGTCTGAAATTTCACCCTCAGACGCTACTGAAGTATCTTCCTCCTCAGACCTAAGGGAAGAAACATTTGACATAACAGAGTCAGGAACCTTATACTTCCTTATGAGCTTCCCCTGCAATACAGGAAAAGCAGACAAAGTCTCAGATACAGCAGAGGATATGCGAGTAGCCCTTTCCTGCAAAGATTAACCAACCTAAAATGAAACGCAGGGCACTGCATGAGAAGAGGATTGAGATTGGGATGATTGGGGAGAAAGCTGTGCAACAGCTTGAACAGGAGACTCCTGAACAACATTCTCCTTAGAAAATGAAGGCTCTGAATCAAAAAGCCTATCCCTGTTATGTAATTTTCTCTCTATACATGAGGAACAAAAAGGGATAGGAGGCTCCACATTAGCATCTAAACATAGATTGCAAGTAACAGCTTGCAAGTCCTCTTGGTCCCGCTCAAACACACAAGACTAAAATAAAAAACTTGAATTTATTTTATATAAAAATAAAAACTGTTAATATCCCTTTAAGAAAAAGTATTAAAACACCACACAATGAACCCAGGACCCCTGCAGCACACCTCTACACCTCAACAAAACCTTGCCGAGGTGCTTACCTGACCCCCTCCAACCGGAACAAACAAATCAATCCGGACTCCAAGGAAAAACAGCACCAGGTCCGCCCACACTAGAAACATGCTGACCGCAGCTAAAACAAAACACTTCCACAGCTCCTAAAAGTTAAAGAAAGAGCGCACGAAAACTTGCGCCAAGGAAACTGCACCCATTATGGGCGTGCCTCATCACCACCCCGGCCAGCATTATACTAAACATTGCAAACAGCCACCGGGAGGAAAGGAAAGAGCATGACACGCTCCAAAACACCAGCAAACATATCTAATGTCCCTGACACACAAACACTAACGAACAGAGCCAAAATAAAGGAGAGCTCCATCCTCACAGTGCCCCACACAAAAAAACACAAGTACTGCCATAATAAAAAAAAACTGCACATAAGCAGGATTCAAATCTGAACCCCATAAGTGCTAAAAAAAAATCTGAGCTCCTCCATCAGAAAAATAAAAGTAGCACTTACCTTCATCACAGTCTGCCCGGCAGCTCACAAGGTTTCATCCCTCACATGGACCTGTGGAAAAGCAAAAAAAGACCAAGTAAACCTACTTAGATCTTTTAAAATAAGGGCAGCAAAAGACTAATTGGGAGGCACAGTGGGGATTATACCCCGCCAATTCCCAAATGCTTAAAAGCCACCACTGCTCAACTGAAGAGACTGACATGGACTACGACTACACCTCAGGAAAACAGAGCAAACCTGCTCTGCTTAAAAATAACAAAGTCTTGATTGAAGAATCAGACACCTAACTTTACCCCTCCTTGCAACTGATACAAGCAAAGAGAATGACTAGGGGTTGTGGGTAACGGAGTGGTATTTAACAGCTTTGCTGTGGTGCTCTTTGCTTCCTCCTGCTGGTCAAAAGTGATATTCACAATAGTAAGCATGATGATCCGTGGACTCACTGTGTCAATAAAAAGAAAAGAACATGTCATTTTTTTTCACTAGAATGAACCTTCAAGTACATTATAGTGTCTGTGTTTGTGTGTGTGGGGGATAAGTGAGGTAGACCTTGTATAAAAATGTAGCTTTTATTTAATAGTTTTAAAAAAACAAAATCATGCTCTACTTTATGCAGAGGAATACATTTAACTGTGTTTAACATTTTACAAACCATTTAATTACAGTGAGCTTCTCAATCACAGCTTGTTATTAGTGTAACTTATTTTAACATGAACTATCCAGCACGTCATTACCTGTTGGAGCTTTATACACAAACATTACTATTATTGACAGCTGCTCCTCCACTGACTATTTGAGTATCCTGAGTACTGTTAGCATGCTGCTATAGTCTTTGATATATATTCACTAAAATGTGCTTAACCATCAAATAATGAATAAACAAAGCTGAATACTGTCCACTAGCTCATCTGTTGTAGTTATGATGGTATTGTACCTACCATATCCTGAGCAGAGTTTCGCACACGGAAGTAGTAAACCACTAAACTCGTCGGTAGCAGTTCCCAAACAAAAAGGATTATTCCAAAGACAATGTAGCCAGTATCTCCAAGTTTGCACTTTAAATCAGCCTATTTATAAGGAAAATAAAATGAAGAAGAAAAATATGATCAATAAATAGGACTTTACTCAATTTGCCACTAAATAAAGATGAGAAGCAAAATTGACACAAAACATAGCATAGTCATCTGAACTCAGCAAGGAACACTGTCATCCTTTGCATAGAAGTAATTAAAGGGAAAGAAAACCTATGTTTTTTTCATTTCATGATTTAGCTAGAGCATGCAGTTTTAAACAACTTTCCAATTTATGTCTATTATCGGATTTGCTTCGTTCTCTTGGTATCCATGTTTGAAAAGTATATCTAGATAGACTTTAAAGCAGCAGTGCCCTACTTGGAGTGAGCTGCTGATTGGTGGCTGCACTGAAATGCTTCTGGTCATTGGCTCACCTGAAGTGTTTAGCTAGCTCCCAGAAGTGCATTGATGTTCCTTTAACCCCTTAATGACCACAATGTACCCTGTATGTCACTGGTCGTTAAGGGTTTTTTCAGGACATAAAAGCACAAGTCTAGCAAGAACACGCTATTAATGCCCTCCCTCCAGAAGGCTTTGTGGAATAGAGCAGTCTCAACGTTGGTGGCAAGACCGCACTATAAAACAATCAAGTTCCAAAAAAAGGCTAGCGACATACAGGGTACGTCGCTGGTCCTTAAGGGGTTAACGAAAAACACCAAGCGAATAAAACAAATTTGATAATAGAAGTAAATTGGAAAGTTTTTTAAAACTGTATGTTCTATCTGAATCATGCAAAAAACAGAATTTATGTTTACCTGATAAATTACTTTCTCCAACGGTGTGTCCGGTCCACGGCGTCATCCTTACTTGTGGGATATTCTCTTCCCCAACAGGAAATGGCAAAGAGCCCAGCAAAGCTGGTCACATGATCCCTCCTAGGCTCCGCCTACCCCAGTCATTCGACCGACGTTAAGGAGGAATATTTGCATAGGAGAAACCATATGGTACCGTGGTGACTGTAGTTAAAGAAAATAAATTATCAGACCTGATTAAAAAAAAACCAGGGCGGGCCGTGGACCGGACACACCGTTGGAGAAAGTAATTTATCAGGTAAACATAAATTCTGTTTTCTCCAACATAGGTGTGTCCGGTCCACGGCGTCATCCTTACTTGTGGGAACCAATACCAAAGCTTTAGGACACGGATGAAGGGAGGGAGCAAATCAGGTCACCTAAATGGAAGGCACCACGGCTTGCAAAACCTTTCTCCCAAAAATAGCCTCAGAAGAAGCAAAAGTATCAAACTTGTAAAATTTGGTAAAAGTGTGCAGTGAAGACCAAGTCGCTGCCCTACATATCTGATCAACAGAAGCCTCGTTCTTGAAGGCCCATGTGGAAGCCACAGCCCTAGTGGAATGAGCTGTGATTCTTTCGGGAGGCTGCCGTCCGGCAGTCTCATAAGCCAATCTGATGATGCTTTTAATCCAAAAAGAGAGAGAGGTAGAAGTTGCTTTTTGCCCTCTCCTTTTACCGGAATAAACAACAAACAAGGAAGATGTTT
Source organism: Bombina bombina (assembly GCF_027579735.1). Taxonomy (NCBI): domain Eukaryota; kingdom Metazoa; phylum Chordata; class Amphibia; order Anura; family Bombinatoridae; genus Bombina; species Bombina bombina. The sequence continues at coordinate 768,829,857 of NC_069502.1, forward strand.
GTCTAAAATCCTTTGTAGCATCTAAATAGAATTTTAGAGCGCGAACAACATCCAAATTGTGCAACAAACGTTCCTTCTTTGAAACTGGTTTCGGACACAGAGAAGGTACGATAATCTCCTGGTTAATGTTTTTATTAGAAACAACTTTTGGAAGAAAACCAGGTTTAGTACGTAAAACCACCTTATCTGCATGGAACACCAGATAAGGAGGAGAACACTGCAGAGCAGATAATTCTGAAACTCTCCTAGCAGAAGAAATTGCAACTAAAAACAAAACTTTCCAAGATAATATCTTAATATCAACGGAATGCAAGGGTTCAAACGGAACCCCCTGAAGAACTGAAAGAACTAAATTGAGACTCCAAGGAGGAGTCAAAGGTTTGTAAACAGGCTTAATTCTAACCAGAGCCTGAACAAAGGCTTGAACATCTGGCACAGCGGCCAGCTTTTTGTGAAGTAACACAGACAAGGCAGAAATCTGTCCCTTCAGGGAACTTGCAGATAGTCCTTTGTCCAATCCTTCTTGAAGGAAGGATAGAATCCTAGGAATCTTAACCTTGTCCCAAGGGAATCCTTTAGATTCACACCAACAGATATATTTTTTCCAAATTTTGTGGTAAATCTTTCTAGTTACAGGCTTTCTGGCCTGAACAAGAGTATCTATAACAGAATCTGAGAACCCTCGCTTCGATAAGATCAAGCGTTCAATCTCCAAGCAGTCAGCTGGAGTGAAACCAGATTCGGATGTTCGAACGGACCCTGAACAAGAAGGTCTCGTCTCAAAGGTAGCTTCCAAGGTGGAGCCGATGACATATTCACCAGATCTGCATACCAAGTCCTGCGTGGCCACGCAGGAGCTATCAAGATCACCGACGCCCTCTCCTGATTGATCCTGGCTACCAGCCTGGGGATGAGAGGAAACGGCGGGAACACATAAGCTAGTTTGAAGGTCCAAGGTGCTACTAGTGCATCCACTAGAGCCGCCTTGGGATCCCTGGATCTGGACCCGTAGCAAGGAACTTTGAAGTTCTGACGAGAGGCCATCAGATCCATGTCTGGAATGCCCCACAGCTGAGTGACTTGGGCAAAGATTTCCGGATGGAGTTCCCACTCCCCCGGATGCAATGTCTGACGACTCAGAAAATCCGCTTCCCAATTTTCCACTCCTGGGATGTGGATAGCAGACAGGTGGCAGGAGTGAGACTCCGCCCATAGAATGATTTTGGTCACTTCTTCCATCGCCAGGGAACTCCTTGTTCCCCCCTGATGGTTGATGTACGCAACAGTTGTCATGTTGTCTGATTGAAACCGTATGAACTTGGCCCTCGCTAGCTGAGGCCAAGCCTTGAGAGCATTGAATATCGCTCTCAGTTCCAGAATATTTATCGGTAACAGAGATTCTTCCCGAGACCAAAGACCCTGAGCTTTCAGGGATCCCCAGACCGCGCCCCAGCCCATCAGACTGGCGTCGGTCGTGACAATGACCCACTCTGGTCTGCGGAATGTCATCCCTCGTGACAGGTTGTCCAGGGACAGCCACCAACGGAGTGAGTCTCTGGTCCTCTGATTTACTTGTATCTTCGGAGACAAGTCTGTATAGTCCCCATTCCACTGACTGAGCATGCACAGTTGTAATGGTCTTAGATGAATGCGCGCAAAAGGAACTATGTCCATTGCCGCTACCATCAACCCGATCACTTCCATGCACTGAGCTATGGAAGGAAGAGGAACGGAATGAAGTATCCGACAAGAGTCTAGAAGCTTTGTTTTTCTGGCCTCTGTCAGAAAAATCCTCATTTCTAAGGAGTCTATTATTGTTCCCAAGAAGGGAACCCTTGTTGACGGAGATAGAGAACTCTTTTCCACGTTCACTTTCCATCCGTGAGATCTGAGAAAGGCCAGGACAATGTCCGTGTGAGCCTTTGCTTGAGGAAGGGACGACGCTTGAATTAGAATGTCGTCCAAGTAAGGTACTACAGCAATGCCCCTTGGTCTTAGCACAGCTAGAAGGGACCCTAGTACCTTTGTGAAAATCCTTGGAGCAGTGGCTAATCCGAAAGGAAGCGCCACGAACTGGTAATGTTTGTCCAGGAATGCGAACCTCAGGAACCGATTATGTTCCTTGTGGATAGGAATATGTAGATACGCATCCTTTAAATCCACCGTGGTCATGAATTGACCTTCCTGGATGGAAGGAAGAATAGTTCGAATGGTTTCCATCTTGAACGATGGAACCTTGAGAAACTTGTTTAAGATCTTGAGATCTAAGATTGGTCTGAACGTTCCCTCTTTTTTGGGAACTATGAACAGATTGGAGTAGAACCCTATCCCTTGTTCTCTTAATGGAACAGGATGAATCACTCCCATCTTTAACAGGTCTTCTACACAATGTAAGAATGCCTGTCTTTTTATATGGTCTGAAGACAACTGAGACCTGTGGAACCTCCCCCTTGGGGGAAGTCCCTTGAATTCCAGAAGATAACCTTGGGAGACTATTTCTAGCGCCCAAGGATCCAGAACATCTCTTGCCCAAGCCTGAGCGAAGAGAGAGAGTCTGCCCCCCACCAGATCCGGTCCCGGATCGGGGGCCAACATTTCATGCTGTCTTGGTAGCAGTGGCAGGTTTCTTGGCCTGCTTACCCTTGTTCCAGCCTTGCATTGGTCTCCAAGCTGGCTTGGCTTGAGAAGTATTACCCTCTTGCTTAGAGGACGTAGCACTTTGGGCTGGTCCGTTTCTACGAAAGGGACGAAAATTAGGTTTATTTTTTGCCTTGAAAGGCCGATCCTGAGGAAGGGCGTGGCCCTTACCCCCAGTGATATCAGAGATAATCTCTTTCAAGTCAGGGCCAAACAGCGTTTTCCCCTTGAAAGGAATGTTAAGTAGCTTGTTCTTGGAAGACGCATCAGCCGACCAAGATTTCAACCAAAGCGCTCTGCGCGCCACAATAGCAAACCCAGAATTCTTAGCCGCTAACCTAGCCAATTGCAAAGTGGCGTCTAGGGTGAAAGAATTAGCCAATTTGAGAGCATTGATTCTGTCCATAATCTCCTCATAAGGAGGAGAATCACTATCGACCGCCTTTATCAGCTCATCGAACCAGAAACATGCGGCTGTAGCGACAGGGACAATGCATGAAATTGGTTGTAGAAGGTAACCCTGCTGAACAAACATCTTTTTAAGCAAACCTTCTAATTTTTTATCCATAGGATCTTTGAAAGCACAACTATCCTCTATGGGTATAGTGGTGCGTTTGTTTATAGTGGAAACCGCTCCCTCGACCTTGGGGACTGTCTGCCATAAGTCCTTTCTGGGGTCGACCATAGGAAACAATTTTTTAAATATGGGGGGAGGGACGAAAGGAATACCGGGCCTTTCCCATTCTTTATTAACAATGTCCGCCACCCGCTTGGGTATAGGAAAAGCTTCTGGGAGCCCCGGCACCTCTAGGAACTTGTCCATTTTACATAGTTTCTCTGGGATGACCAACTTGTCACAATCATCCAGAGTGGATAATACCTCCTTAAGCAGAATGCGGAGATGTTCCAACTTAAATTTAAATGCAATCACATCAGGTTCAGCTTGTTGAGAAATGTTCCCTGAATCAGTAATTTCTCCCTCAGACAAAACCTCCCTGGCCCCATCAGACTGGGTTGGGGGCCCTTCAGAAATATTGTTATCAGCGTCGTCATGCTCTTCAGTATCTAAAACAGAGCAGTCGCGCTTACGCTGATAAGGGTTCATTTTGGCTAAAATGTTTTTGACAGAATTATCCATTACAGCCGTTAATTGTTGCATAGTAAGGAGAATTGGCGCGCTAGATGTACTAGGGGCCTCCTGAGTGGGCAAGACTCGTGTAGACGAAGGAGGGAATGATGCAGTACCATGCTTACTCCCCTCACTTGAGGAATCATCTTGGGCATCATTGTCATTATCACATAAATCACATTTATTTAAATGAATAGGAATTCTGGCTTCCCCACATTCAGAACACAGTCTATCTGGTAGTTCAGACATGTTAAACAGGCATAAACTTGATAACAAAGTACAAAAAACGTTTTAAAATAAAACCGTTACTGTCACTTTAAATTTTAAACTGGACACACTTTATTACTGCAATTGCGAAAAAACATGAAGGAATTGTTCAAAATTCACCAAATTTTCACCACAGTGTCTTAAAGCCTTAAAAGTATTGCACACCAAATTTGGAAGCTTTAACCCTTAAAATAACGGAACCGGAGCCGTTTTGAACTTTAACCCCTTTACAGTCCCTGGTATCTGCTTTGCTGAGACCCAACCAAGCCCCAAGGGGAATACGATACCAAATGACGCCTTCAGAAAGTCTTTTCTAAGTATCAGAGCTCCTCTCACATGCGACTGCATGCCATGCCTCTCAAAAACAAGTGCGCAACACCGGCGCGAAAATGAGGCTCTGCCTATGCTTTGGGAAAGCCCCTAAAGAATAAGGTGTCTAAAACAGTGCCTGCCGATATTATTATATCAAAATACCCAGATAAAATGATTCCTCAAGGCTAAATATGTGTTAATAATGAATCGATTTAGCCCAGAAAAAGTCCACAGTCTTAATAAGCCCTTTTTGAAGCCCTTATTTACGATCGTAATAAACATGGCTTACCGGATCCCATAGGGAAAATGACAGCTTCCAGCATTACATCGTCTTGTTAGAATGTGTCATACCTCAAGCAGCAAAAGTCTGCACACTGTTCCCCCAACTGAAGTTAATTGCTCTCAACAGTCCTGTGTGGAACAGCCATGGATTTTAGTGACGGTTGCTAAAATCATTTTCCTCATACAAACAGAAATCTTCATCTCTTTTCTGTTTCTGAGTAAATAGTACATACCAGCACTATTTTAAAATAACAAACTCTTGATTGAATAATAAAAACTACAGTTAAACACTAAAAAACTCTAAGCCATCTCCGTGGAGATGTTGCCTGTACAACGGCAAAGAGAATGACTGGGGTAGGCGGAGCCTAGGAGGGATCATGTGACCAGCTTTGCTGGGCTCTTTGCCATTTCCTGTTGGGGAAGAGAATATCCCACAAGTAAGGATGACGCCGTGGACCGGACACACCTATGTTGGAGAAAATATTTTGGGTTTAATGTCCCTTTAATGATATGTGCTTTTGGAAGACGGGAAATAGAAGTGGATATACCAGCTAAAAAAAACTAATTCCTTAAAGGGATTATGAATCATGATTCTGATAGAGCATGCAAGTTTAAGCGACTTTCTAATTTACTTCTATTATCATTTTTTATAATTTTTCTTGGTATCTTTACTTGAAAAACAGGAATGTAAGCTTAGGAGCTGTCCCATTTTTTGTTCAGCCCTTGGGTAGCGCTTGCCGATTGGTGGTATGAAAGAAAAAAAAAATTGGTTTCATATCCCTTTAAGAACAAAGTACCGAATTTAAAATTGTCCACTTTTCTCCATATATGAAACTAATTTAGAACTAGTTTATATAAAACGTAGATAAACGAATATCTGTAGTGGAACACTATACCAGAAAGGGATACTATATGTAAACTATATGTAAACAAAAAAGGCCATAATTATGATGTATTAATAGAATTTTTAACCCACATTTCTTAGTATATTTTTATCTTATTTCTTACTGTCAATTTCTCGTTATCTGTGTTTTCTTAATTCTTATTACATTTTTGGACTTATTAGCATTTTGTGTGCATATAAGATTTTTTTGTTCATATTTTTGTGTACACATAGACCCTTTGGAACTGGATTCTATTGTCAGTTATGTTTGTGTGTGTATCTTCAAATATTGTTCTAAATATATAATTTCTTAGGTTTACGTGATTATTTGATGTTTCTATACATTTATCGTACTTATAAACAATATGTATCCTTAACCAAATGGCAGAATCCTTTTTTTTTTTTTTTTTAAATAAAAAAGGGGGGAGAAATCATCTGGTATCACTGCCTTACAAGTCTGTGGATAAATTACAACCAATTTGATTATATGGATAAGTACAAAGCTCAAAAAAAACCCAAAAAACCCCCATAATTTATGCTTACCTGATAAATTTATTTCTCTTGTAGTGTATCCAGTCCACGGATCATCCATTACTTATGGGATATTCTCCTTCCCAACAGGAAGTTGCAAGAGGATCACCCACAGCAGAGCTGCTATATAGCTCCTCCCCTCACTGCCATATCCAGTCATTCGACCGAAACAAGCCGAGAAAGGAGAAACCATAGGGTGCAGTGGTGACTGTAGTTTAAGAGAAACAAATTTATCAGGTAAGCATAAATTATGTTTTCTCTTGTTAAGTTTATCCAGTCCACGGATCATCCATTACTTATGGGATACCAATACCAAAGTTAAAGTACACGGATGATGGGAGGGACAAGGCAGGATTAAACGGAAGGAACCACTGCCTGAAGAACCTTTCTCCCAAAAACAGCCTCCGAAGAAGCAAAAGTATCAAATTTGTAAAATATTGAAAAGGTGTGAATCGAAGACCAAGTCGCAGCCTTGCAAATCTGTTCAACAGAGGCCTCATTTTTAAAGGCCCAGGTGGAAGCCACAGCTCTAGTAGAATGAGCTGTAATCCTTTCAGGGGGCTGCTGTCCAGCAGTCTCATAGGCTAAGCGAATTATGCTCCGAAGCCAAAAGGAAAGAGAGGTTCCCGAAGCTTTTTGACCTCTCCTCTGTCCAGAGTAAACGACAAACAGGGAAGATGTTTGGCGAAAACCTTTAGTAGCTTGTAAGTAAAACTTCAAGGCACGGACTACGTCCAGATTATGTAAGAGACGTTCCTTCTTTGAAGAAGGATTAGGACACAATGATGGAACAACAATCTCTTGATTGATAATCTTGTTAGAAACCACCTTAGGTAAAAACCCAGGTTTGGTACGCAGAACTACCTTATCTGCATGAAAAATCAGATAAGGAGAATCACATTGTAAGGCAGATAGCTCAGAGACTCTTCGAGTCGAGGAAATAGCCATCAAAAACAGAACTTTCCAAGATAAAAGTTTAATATCAATGGAATGAAGGGGTTCAAACGGAACTCCTTGAAGAACTTTAAGAACCAAGTTTAAGCTCCACGGGGGAGCAACAGTTTTAAACACAGGCTTAATTCTAACCAAAGCCTGACAAAATGCCTGGACGTCTGGAACCTCTGCCAGACGCTTGTGCAAAAGAATAGAAAGAGCAGAAATCTGTCCTTTTAAAGAACTAGCTGATAATCCTTTGTCCAAACCCTCTTGGAGAAAGGACAATATCCTAGGAATCCTAACCTTACTCCATGAGTAATTCTTGGATTCACACCAAAAAAGTTATTTACGCCATATCTTATGGTAGATTTTCCTGGTGACAGGCTTTCGTGCCTGTATTAAGGTATCAATGACTGACTCTGAGAAGCCACGCCTTGATAGGATCAAGCGTTCAATCTCCATGCAGTCAGTCTCAGAGAAATTAGATTTGGATGATTGAAAGGACCTTGTATTAGAAGGTCCTGCCTCAGAGGCAGAGTCCATGGTGGAAAGGCCTTCTTGAAAAAGCCCCAGGAAGGGGAGAAACGCGTTGAAGTTGTTTACTACCATCCACCTTTGAGACATTTACATCACCCTCTATTTCTATCTAAAAAGAGGAGTGCTGCTACTTTCCATTAAGAGTTTGCCCTCAGCTGTATGCCTGGAAGGAGGAACTTCCAACACACCAATTCTGAATATACCGACTTAGCTTTCACTGAAAGCAGAGAGTGCGCGGACACAGGTAAAAACAGCTGTTACGGCTACACGCTACCTGACAGCTGACACAGCATCACGTGACCGGCCGTGCAGAAACAGAAGACGCCAGCAAAGCCTAAGCTGGCTACTGGATACACTGCTCTTGTGATTTTGAAGAGGCGGTTATCGGACACAGACCGACTACTGAATAGAGACGGAAAAGATCAATCCACTCTACTACAGACAGCTGCCTTCTCTCTTCTTAACAAAGCTTAAGGTACCACTCTCAAATGTGTTTACGTTTGATCCAATACTCGATGAGCAAGATCAACTACATCTGAGAGCATAAAGTGAATAGACTAAGCTCCAGTAGACTACTGGTGATATACAATACCATCGTTGCTTACTGAGCCTATATATATATATTTGCTCTTACGGGACAATTTATTCTGATCATTGTTTATATTTAACCCTTTTAGATTATTTTCTTTTACACGTTTATCCCTATTATTTTAATACTGGACGTCCAGATTCTATATTTGAGTGTTTTATTATTGAGTGTTTTATTATCGAGTGTTTTATTTACATTACCGAGGTCATCTCCTATCCACTTGTGTATTTTAGCTTACTATTTAGGAATAGGGAATCGTTCTGCTTGACATTGTACCTCTCTATTGTAATCTGCTTGTTTGAGCTAGTCTTTAGAGTTAGGTTCTACTGCCCTGCACACCCCTTCCCTTTAATTTTATATTGTAATTGTGCTTGATATTTTAGACATTGTTCTTTATCAATTGTATTTATTAATCTACTAATATTAAATTATCTTGTTATCTTTTCTAGAGTGTTGTATCATTTAAGCAATCTCTTAGAAGCCCCATAATATATCCTATATTATTTCTTGCTCTTATATATATATATATATATATATATATTTTGTATTATTTATTCGTATTTTCATATAAATATAGATCTATCCTAGCTGTAAGCGCCAATACTTCCACTTTTCTGTAGCTACACACCCAAGGGATTTCTTGAGAGGGTCCCTACTTGTATTTGGCTTTAGGTTATAACTAGCGCTGATTCTTCCCCTACTCCATGGTGGAGAGGATGACATGTCCACTAGGTCTGCATACCAGGTCCTGCGTGGCCACGCAGGCGCTATCAGAATCACTGATGCTCTCTCCTGCTTGATTTTGGCAATCAGTCGAGGGAGCAGAGGAAACGGTGGAAACACATAAGCCAGGTTGAAGAACCAAGGAGCTGCTAGAGCATCTATCAGCTTCGCTCCCGGGTCCCTGGACCTGGATCCGTAACAAGGAAGCTTGGCGTTCTGGCGAGACGCCATGAGATCCAGATCAGGTTTGCCCCAACGATGGATCAGTTGAGCAAACACCTCCGGATGGAGTTCCCACTCCCCCGGATGAAAAGTCTGACGACTTAGAAAATCCGCCTCCCAGTTCTCTACGCCTGGGATGTGGATCGCTGACAGATGGCAAGAGTGAGACTCTGCCCAGCGAATTATCTTTGAGACTTCTAACATCGCTAGGGAACTCCTGGTTCCCCCTTGATGGTTGATGTAAGCCACAGTCGTGATGTTGTCCGACTGAAATCTGATGAACCTCAGGGTTGCTAACTGAGGCCAAGCTAGAAGAGCATTGAATATTGCTCTTAACTCCAGAATATTTATTGGGAGGAGTTTCTCCTCCTGAGTCCACGATCCCTGAGCCTTCAGGGAATTCCAGACTGCGCCCCAACCTAGAAGGCTGGCATCTGTTGTTACAATCGTCCAATCTGGCCTGCGAAAGGTCATACCCTTGGACAGATGGACCCGAGATAGCCACCAGAGAAGAGAATCTCTGGTCTCTTGATCCAGATTTAGTAGAGGGGACAAATCTGAGTAATCCCCATTCCACTGACTTAGCATGCATAATTGCAGCGGTCTGAGATGTCCATTGCCGCTACCATTAAGCCGATTACTTCCATGCACTGAGCCACTGACGGACGTGGAATGGAATGAAGGACACGGCAAGCATTTAGAAGTTTTGATAACCTGGACTCCGTCAGGTAAATTTTCATCTCTACAGAATTTATAAGAGTCCATAGGAAGGTGACTCTTGTGAGTGGGGATAGAGAACTCTTTTCCACGTTCACTTTCCACCCATGCGACCTCAGAAATGCCAGAACTATCTCTGTATGAGACTTGGCAATTTGAAAGCTTGACGCCTGTATCAGGATGTCGTCTAGATACGGAGCCACCGCTATGCCTCGCGGTCTTAGAACCGCCAGAAGTGAGCCCAGAACCTTTGTAAAGATTCTCGGGGCTGTAGCCAACCCGAAGGGAAGAGCTACAAATTGGTAATGCCTGTCTAGAAAGGCAAACCTTAGGAACCGATGATGATCTTTGTGAATCGGTATGTGAAGGTAGGCATCCTTTAAGTCCACTGTGGTCATGTACTGACCCTCTTGGATCATGGGTAGGATGGTCCGAATAGTTTCCATTTTGAATGATGGAACTCTGAGGAATTTGTTTAAGATCTTTAGATCCAAGATTGGTCTGAAGGTTCCCTCTTTCTTGGGAACCACAAACAGATTTGAATAAAACCCCTGTCCCTGTTCCGTCCGCGGAACTGGATGGATCACTCCCATTACTAGGAGGTCTTGCACACAGCTTAGGAATGCCTCTTTCTTTATCTGGTTTGCTGATAACCTTGAAAGATGAAATCTCCCTTGTGGAGGAGAAGCTTTGAAGTCCAGAAGATATCCCTGAGATATGATCTCCAACGCCTAGGGATCTTGAACATCTCTTGCCCACGCCTGGGCGAAGAGAGAAAGTCTGCCCCCCACTAGATCCGTTTCCGGATAGGGGGCCGTTCCTTCATGCTGTCTTGGGGGCAGCAGCAGGTTTTCTGGCCTGCTTGCCCTTGTTCCAGGACTGGTTAGGTTTCCAGGCCTGTCTGGAATGAGCAACAGTTCCCTCTTGTTTTGAAGCGGAGGAAGTTGATGCTGCTCCTGCCTTGAAATTTCGAAAGGCACGAAAATTAGACTGTTTGGCCTTTGATTTGGCCCTGTCCTGAGGAAGGGTATGACCCTTGCCTCCAGTAATGTCAGCAATAATTTCCTTCAAGCCAGGCCCGAATAAGGTCTGCCCCTTGAAAGGAATGTCGAGTAACTTAGATTTTGAAGTCACGTCAGCTGACCAGGATTTAAGCCATAGCGCCCTACGCGCCTGGATGGCGAATCCGGAATTCTTAGCCGTTAGTTTAGTCAAATGAACAATGGCATCAGAAACAAATGAGTTAGCTAGCTTAAGCGTTCTAAGCTTGTCAATAATTTCCTCCAATGGAGCTGTATGGATGGCCTCTTCCAGGGCCTCAAACCAGAATGCCGCCGCAGCAGTGACAGGCGCAATGCATACAAGGGGCTGTAAAATAAAACCTTGTTGAATAAACATTTTCTTAAGGTAACCCTCTAATTTTTTATACATTGGATCTGAAAAAGCACAACTGTCCTCAACCGGGATAGTGGTACGCTTTGCTAAAGTAGAAACTGCTCCCTCCACCTTAGGGACCGTCTGCCATAAGTCCCGTGTAGTGGCGTCTATTGGAAACATTTTTCTAAATATAGGAGGTGGGGAAGAGGGCACACCAGGTCTATCCCACTCCTTGCTAATAATTTCTGTAAGCCTTTTAGGTATAGGAAAAACGTCAGTACACACCGGCACCGCATAGTATCTATCCAGCCTACACAATTTCTCTGGAATTGCAACTGTGTTACAGTCATTCAGAGCAGCTAATACCTCCCCAAGCAATACACGGAGGTTCTCAAGCTTAAATTTAAAATTAGAAATCTCTGAATCAGGTTTCCCCGAGTCAGAGATGTCACCCACAGAATGAAGCTCACCGTCCTCATGTTCTGCATACTGTGACGCAGTATCAGACATGGCTCTTACAGCATTTGCGCGCTCTGTATCTCTCCTAACCCCAGAGCTATCGCGCTTGCCTCTTAATTCAGGCAATCTAGATAATACCTCTGACAGGGTATTATTCATGATTGCAGCCATGTCCTGCAAGGTAATCGCTATGGGCGTCCCTGATGTAATTGGCGCCATATTAGCGTGCGTCCCCTGAGCGGGAGGCGAAGGGTCTGACACGTGGGGAGAGTTAGTCGGCATAACTTCCCCCTCGACAGAACCCTCTGGTGATAATTCTTTTATAGATAAAGACTGATCTTTACTGTTTAAGGTGAAATCAATACATTTAGTACACATTCTCCTATGGGGCTCCACCATGGCATTCAAACATAATGAACAAGTAGGTTCCTCTGTATCAGACATGTTTAAACAGACTAGCAATGAGACTAGCAAGCTTGGAAAACACTTAAAACAAGTTTACAAGCAATATAAAGAACGTTACTGCACCTTTAAGAAACACAAATTTTGTCCAAATTTGAAATAACAGTGAAAAAAGGCAGTTACACTAACGAAATTTTTACAGTGTATGTAACAAGTTAGCAGAGCATTGCACCCACTTGCAAATGGATGATTAACCCCTTAATACCAAAAACGGAATAACAAAAACGTTTTTTAAACAGTCACAACAACTGCCACAGCTCTACTGTGGCTTTTTACCTCCCTCAATACGACTTTTGAAGCCTTTTGAGCCCTCCAGAGAAGTCCTGGAACATGCAGGAAGAAGCTGGATGTCTGTGTCTGTAATTTTTTCTGCGCAAAAAAGCGCTAAAATAGGCCCCTCCCACTCATATTACAACAGTGGAAAGCCTCCAGGAACTGTTTCTAGGCAAAATTCAAGCCAGCCATGTGGAAAAAACTAGGCCCCAATAAGTTTTATCACCAAACATATATAAAAAACGATTAAACATGCCAGCAAACGTTTTAAAATACACTTTTATAAGAGTATGTATCTCTATTAATAAGCCTGATACCAGTCGCTATCACTGCATTTAAGGCTTTACTTACATTACTTCGGTATCAGCATTATTTTCTAGCAAATTCCATCCCTAGAAAAATATTTTAACTGCACATACCTTATTGCAGGAAAACCTGCACGCTATTCCCCCTCTGAAGTTACCTCACTCCTCAGAATATGTGAGAACAGCAAATGATCTTAGTTACTTCTGCTAAGATCATAGAAAACACAGGCAGATTCTTCTTCCAAATACTGCCTGAGATAAACAGTACACTCCGGTACCATTTAAAAATAACAAACTTTTGATTGAAGAAATAAGCTAAGTATAAAACACCACAGTCCTCTTACGACCTCCATCTTAGTTGAGAGTTGCAAGAGAATGACTGGATATGGCAGTGAGGGGAGGAGCTATATAGCAGCTCTGCTGTGGGTGATCCTCTTGCAACTTCCTGCTGGGAAGGAGAATATCCCACAAGTAATGGATGATCTGTGGACTGGATACACTTAACAAGAGAAAAAAAGAATACAAATATATCCTTAAAAAAAAAAGAAGCAATCTGATGTCTCACGTGAGGGACGCAACTTCTGTGATTTAATTATGCTATTTAAAGGGACAGTCTACACCAGAATTTTTATTGTTTTAAAAAGATAGATAATCCCTTTATTACCCATTCCCCAGTTTTCATAACCAACAGAGTTATATTGATCTACTTTTTACCTCTGTGATTATCTTGTATCTAAGCCTCTGCAAACTGCCCCTTTATTTCAGTTCTTTTGACAGACTTGCAGTTTAGCCAATCAGTGCCTGCTCCCAGATAACTTCACGTGCACAGTGTTATCTATATGAAATATGTGAACTAACACCCTCTAGTGGTGAAAAACTGTTAAAATGCATTCTGAAAAGAGGTGGGCTTCAAGGTCTAAGACATTAGCATATGAACCGCCTAGGTTAAGCTTTCAACTAAGAATACCAAGAGAACAAAGCAAAATTGGTGAAAAAAATAAATTGGAAAATTGTTTAAAATTACATGCTCTATCTGAATCATGAAAGTTTTTTTTGGCCTAGACTGTCCCTTTAACTAATCTGTTGCCGTCAATAGTTATACTGAGCAAATCTGGTTCAAACCAACCCTCTATGTATTAAGCACAGAGCTACTGCCAGGCATTGCAATATATTGCAAAGTTCCGCACAAACGTATGCATAAGATTTTTTTGCCATCTAACACTATTATAAATATAGCCGAAAATAATTCCATATTGAAATCAGGTGTATGAGTAATATGTTCAATATACCCATTGGCAAATAAAAGAATCTTTAATACAGTATTCTAAATTATTTTCTTAAATACGTTTATAAAAGTGGGAGCTCTGTGGGATAGTCTATAAACCAGATGGAGTGTATTCCGTATTGCTTTTTTGCTTGCGTTAACATTAAAACACAATAGCCAAAACTGAAATGTGCATTACTGCATTCCAGTTGCAATAGAAATATTATTACAGTGTACTTGCATTAGCAAAAATGCTTGTAGTAAAAGCTATAGCTCTTTCAAATGCTGCACCTCTGAAAAGAATTAACGGTAGCGTCAGTGATGACAAAGGTACATGAAACACAAATCTTTCTTTCAGGATTCAGATAAGGAATACAATTTTAAACAAATTTCCATTTTACTTTTATTATCTAATTTGCTTAATTCTCTTCGATTTGTTTATTGAAGGAGCAACAATGCACTACTGGGAGCAAGCTGAAGACATCAGGTAAACCAATAACATGAGTCATATATGTGCAGCCACCAATCAGCAACTCCTGTACCTACTTGGGTATCCTTTTCAACAAAGGATATCAAGAGAACCATGCAAATTAGATCATAAAAGTAAATAGGAAAGATGTTTAAAATTGCATGCTCTATCTGAATCATGAAAGAAAACATTTGGGTTTCATGTCCTTTTAATTGTTAATTAATGAATGGCAGTGTACAGCATGTACAGCACATGTGTGTATGCTGCTAAAACAGGGATAGCTTGAAAGGGACATTGTACTGTAAATATTACTCCCCTTTAAAGTGTTCATAATGAGTCATTTTACCTGATGGTTTGTATTAAATTGCTGACTACCATCCCCTTTACCTTTATTTTGATATTTAACACTGAGTGCTAAGCACTTTCCCACCTGGGTGCTAAGCTGTTTTAAAGTTTTTTTTTATTTTTTACAATAGGCTTTCCAATGGTGGGTCTTGGGGGTCTGTAGCTGCTTAGATGCCTGAGATACAGACTTCTAAGCAGCATGCCCCCTTTCCCTATATTGTCCATTGTCTTTTTTAAAGAGACACTAAAACCAAATATTTTCTTTCGTGATTCAGGTACAGAATACAATTTTAAACAATGTTCTAATTTACTTCTATTATCTAATTTGCTTCATTTTTTAGATATCGTTTGTTGAAGAAATAGCAATGCACATGAGTGAACCAATAACATGAGGCATCTATGTGCAGCCACCAATCAGCAGCAACTGAGCCTATCTAGATATGCTTTTCTGCAAAGAATATCAAGAGAATGAAGCAAATTACATAATAGAAGTAAATTTGAAAGTTGTTTAAAACGGCACTCTCTTTCAAATAATGAAATAAAAAAAAATTGGGTTTAATGTCCCTTTAAATAAAGTTGCGCGGTGACTGGGTAGGAGCGGGTGGGAGCCCTTAGATCTCCCTCAAGGAGGGAGTGTGTTAGCGACGGCTCTGAGCTGTCGTTAGCACCAGAGTGGGAAACTCTGCGACGGCTCAGAGCCGTCGTTAGCACTCAAGGGGTTAAAATAGCTGATTTGCCTGTTGCAAGGGCCACCTATATTGAAAATATAAAATCATTTTTCATGCTCTGTAAAGCTATGTAAACGGGAGATAACAGCGTATATTACCCTCACAGTGGGGTCATTAAAGAGAAAGATATTTTTGCATCTGAAATAGATGTTCTTGTTCATCGTACTCCACCAATAGCTATTAGACTGAGTAAAATAACCGATAACATGACTAGGGGCCGATTTATCATGGCCTGAATGGGGGTCAAATACCCCCGTTTCTGTGCGAGCCTACATGCTTTCCGGAAACAGGAGTTAAGAAGCAGCGGTCTTAAGATTGCTGCTCCTTAACTCGTCTGCCGCCTCTGAGGCTGCAGACATCAATCTGCCTGATCTCATACGATCAGGTTGATTGACACCCCCTGCTAGCGGCCGATTAGCCGCAAATCTGCAGGGGGCGGCATTTATCGTATGCTGTCGGCATTTATAGATGTCTGGCGAATATGATCATGTCCGCCAGACAAATGATAAATCTGCCCCCAGATCTGTTCTTTCTGCAGGGTCTGTCCAATTATATGGGCATATCTTTGAGAACAATAGGTGATGGTTTTAGCAAAAACAGCTATTAATTAAAAAATAAGCATGAAGGAACAATCTCCCATACATTTAATACTCTGCAGTAAGAAAAAACAGAATTTATGCTTACCTGATAAATTTCTTTCTCCAACGGTGTGTCCGGTCCACGGCGTCATCCTTACTTGTGGGAATATTCTCTTCCCCAACAGGAAATGGCAAAGAGCATAGCAAAAGCTGCCCATATAGCCCCTCCTCAGGCTCCGCCCCCCAGTCATTCGACCGACGGTTAGGAGAAAAAAAGGAGAAACTATAGGGTGCTGTGGTGACTAGTGTATAGAGAAAGAAATTTTTCAAACCTGATTAAAAAACCAGGGCGGGCCGTGGACCAGACACACCGTTGGAGAAAGAAATTTATCAGGTAAGCATAAATTCTGTTTTCTCCAACATTGGTGTGTCCGGTCCACGGCGTCATCCTTACTTGTGGGAACCAATACCAAAGCTTTAGGACACGGATGAAGGGAGGGAGCAAATCAGGTTACCTAAACAGAAGGCACCACGGCTTGCAAAACCTTTCTCCCAAAAATAGCCTCCGAAGAAGCAAAAGTATCAAATTTGTAAAATTTGGCAAAAGTGTGCAGAGAAGACCAAGTCGCTGCCTTACATATCTGATCAACAGAAGCCTCGTTCTTGAAGGCCCATGTGGAAGCCACAGCCCTAGTGGAGTGAGCTGTGATTCGTTCAGGAGGCTGCCGTCCGGCAGTCTCATAAGCCAATCGGATAATGCTTTTCAGCCAGAAAGAAAGAGAGGTAGCAGTAGCTTTTTGTCCTCTCCTCTTACCAGAGTAAACGACAAACAAAGATGAGGTTTGTCTAAAATCCTTTGTTGCTTCTAAATAAAACTTTAAAGCACGGACTACATCTAAATTGTGTAACAAACGTTCCTTCTTTGAAACTGGATTCGGACACAGAGAAGGAACAACTATTTCCTGGTTAATATTCTTGTTGGAAACAACTTTCGGAAGAAAACCAGGCTTGGTACGCAAAACGACCTTATCTGAATGGAACACCAGATAGGGTGGATCACACTGCAAAGCAGATAATTCAGAAACTCTTCTAGCAGAAGAAATAGCAACCAAAAACAGAACTTTCCAAGATAGTAACTTGATATCTATGGAATGTAAAGGTTCAAACGGAACCCCTTGAAGAACTGAAAGAACTAAATTTAGACTCCAAGGAGGAGTCATGGCTCTGTAAACAGGCTTGATTCTGACCAAAGCCTGTACAAAAGCTTGTACATCTGGCACAGCTGCCAGGCGTTTGTGTAACAAAACAGATAAAGCAGAAATCTGTCCTTTTAGAGAACTCGCTGACAACCCTTTATCCAAACTGTCTTGGAGAAAGGAAAGAATCTTAGGAATTTTAATTTTACTCCAGGAGAATCCCTTGGATTCACACCAACAGATATATTTTTTTCCATATTTTATGGTAAATCTTTCTAGTCACAGGTTTTCTGGCTTGGACCAGAGTATCTATCACTGTATTTGAAAATCCACGCTTGGATAAAATCAAGCGTTCAATTTCCAAGCAGTCAGCTGCAGAGAAACTAGATTTGGATGTTCGAATGGACCTTGTACTAGAAGATCCTGTCTCAAAAGGTAGCTTCCATGGTGGAACCAATGACATATTCACCAGGTCTGCATACCAAGTCCTGCGTGGCCGCGCAGGAGCTATCAGAATCACCGAGGCCTTCTCCTGTTTGATCCTGGCTACGAGCCTGGGAAGGAGAGGAAACGGTGGAAACAAATAAGCTAGGTTGAACGACCAAGGCACCACTAATGCATCCACTAGAGTCGCCTTGGGATCCCTGGATCTGGACCCGTAGCGGGGAACCTTGAAGTTCTGACGGGACGCCATCAGATCCATGTCTGGAATGCCCCATAATTGAGTTAACTGGGCAAAGACCTCCGGGTGGAGTTCCCACTCCCCCGGATGGAAAGTCTGACGACTCAAATAATCCGCCTCCCAGTTGTCTACTCCTGGGATGTGAATTGCAGATAGGTGGCAGGAGTGATCCTCCGCCCATTTGATGATCTTGGATACCTCTCTCATCGCCAAGGAACTCTTTGTTCCTCCCTGATGGTTGATGTAAGCTACAGTCGTCATGTTGTCCGACTGGAATCTTATGAATCCGGCCTTCGCTAGTTGAGGCCAAGCCCGGAGCACATTGAATATCGCTCTCAGTTCCAGGATGTTTATCGGGAGAAGGGACTCTTCCCGAGACCATAGAC
Source organism: Bombina bombina (assembly GCF_027579735.1). NCBI lineage: Eukaryota > Metazoa > Chordata > Amphibia > Anura > Bombinatoridae > Bombina > Bombina bombina. The sequence goes on from NC_069502.1 coordinate 768,848,146, forward strand.
CCTGAGCTTTCAGGGAGTCCCAGACCGCGCCCCAGCCTAATAGACTGGCGTCGGTCGTGACAATGACCCACTCTGGTCTGCGGAAACTCATTCCCTGAGACAGGTGATCCTGAGTCAATCACCAACGGAGTGAGTCTCTGGTTACCTGGTCTACTTGAATCTGGGGAGACAAGTCTGCATAGTCCCCATTCCACTGATTGAGCATGCACAGTTGTAATGGTCTTAGATGAATTCGAGCAAAAGGAACTATGTCCATTGCTGCAACCATCAATCCTACTACTTCCATGCACTGAGCTATGGAAGGCTCCAGAATAGAGTGAATAACTTGACAAGCGTTTAGAAGCTTTGACTTTCTGACCTCTGTCAGGAAGATCTTCATTTCTAAAGAATCTATTATTGTTCCCAAAAAGGGAACTCTTGTTGACGGAGACAGGGAACTCTTTTCTACGTTCACCTTCCACCCGTGAGATCTGAGAAAGGCTAGAACAGTGTCTGTATGAGCCTTTGCCTTGGAAAGAGACGACGCTTGAATTAGAATGTCGTCTAGATAAGGTGCCACTGCAATGCCCCTCGGTCTTAGAACCGCTAGAAGGGACCCTAGCACCTTTGGGAAAATTCTGGGAGCAGTGGCTAAACCGAACGGAAGAGCCACGAACTGGTACTGTTTGTTCAGAAAGGCGAACCTTAGGAACTGATGATCTTTGTGGATAGGAATGTGTAGGTACGGATCCTTTAAATCCACGGTAGTCATATATTGACCCTCCTGGATTGTAGGTAAAATTGTTTGAATGGTTTCCATTTTGAACGATGGAACTCTGAGGAATTTGTTTAGAATTTTTAAATCCAGAATTGGTCTGAAAGTTCCCTCTTTTTTGGGAACTACAAACAGGTTTGAGTAAAACCCCTGACCTTGTTCCGCTGATGGAACTGGGTGTATCACTCCCATCTTTAACAGGTCTCCTACGCAATGTAAGAATGCCTGTCTCTTTATCTGGTCTGAAGATAAGCGAGACATGTGGAACCTTCCCCTTGGAGGAAGTTCCTTGAATTCTAGAAGATAACCCTGAGAGACTATTTCTAGTGCCCAGGGATCCGGAACATCTCTTGCCCAAGCCTGAGCAAAGAGAGAGAGTCTGCCCCCTACTAGATCCGGTCCCGGATCGGGGGCTACCCCTTCATGCTGTCTTGGTAGCAGCAGCAGGCTTCTTGGCCTGTTTACCCTTGTTCCAGCCTTGCATTGGTTTCCAAGCTGGCTTAGCCTGGGAAGCGATACCCTCTTGTCTAGAGGCTGCAGAGTTAGGAGACGGTCCGTTCCTGAAGTTACGAAAGGAACGAAAATTGGACTTATTCTTAGCCTTAAAAGGCCTATCCCTGTGGGAGGGCATGGCCCTTTCCCCCAGTGATGTCTGAAATAATTTCCTTCAATTCTGGCCCAAAAAGGGTCTTACCTTTGAAAGGAATATTAAGCAATTTTGTCTTGGAAGATACATCCGCCGACCAAGACTTTAGCCAGAGCGCTCTGCGCGCCACAATTGCAAACCCTGAATTTTTCGCCGCTAACCTCGCCAATTGCAAAGCGGCATCTAAAATAAAGGAATTAGCTAACTTAAGTGCGTGAATTCTGTCCATGACTTCCTCATATGGAGTCTCCATATTAAGCGACTTTTCTAGTTCATCGAACCAAAAACACGCCGCCGTAGTGACAGGAATAATGCACGAAATTGGTTGGAGGAGGAAACCTTGCTGAACAAAAATCTTTTTAAGCAAACCCTCCAATTTTTTATCCATAGGATCTTTGAAAGCACAATTGTCCTCAATAGGAATAGTCGTGCGTTTGGCTAGCGTAGAAACTGCCCCCTCAACCTTAGGGACCGTTTGCCATGCGTCCTTCCTTGGGTCAACCATGGGGAACATTTTCTTAAATATAGGAGGTGGGACAAAAAGGTATGCCTGGTTTCTCCCACTCCTTAGTCACTATGTCCGCCACCCTTTTAGGTATTGGAAAGGCATCAGGGTGCACCGGGACCTCTAGAAATTTGTCCATTTTGCACAATTTTTCTGGAATGACCAAAGAGTCACAATCATCCAGTGTAGTTAGTACCTCCTTAAGTAAGGCGCGGAGATGCTCTAACTTAAATTTAAACGTCACAACATCAGGTTCTGCCTGTTGAGAAATTCTTCCTGAATCAGAAATTTCTCCCTCCGACAAACCCTCCCTCACTGCCAATTCTGACTGGTGTGAGGGTATGACAGATAAATTATCGTCAGCGCACTCTTGCTCTACTGTATTTAAAACTGAGCAATCATGCTTTCTTTGAAATGCTGGCATTTTGGATAAAATATTAGCTATAGAATTATCCATAACTGCCGTTAACTGTTGCATAGTAACAAGCATTGGCGCGCTAGATGTACTAGGTGTCGCCTGCGCGGGCATAACTGGTGTTGACACAGAAGGAGAGGATGATGAACTATCCCCACTACCTTCACTTGAGGAATCATCTTGGGCAACCTTATTAAATGTGACAGTACTGTCCTTACTCTGTTTGGACGCCATGGCACAATTATCACATACATTTAAAGGGGGGACCACCTTGGCCTCCATACATACAGAACATGTTCTATCTGAAGGTACAGACATGTTAGACAGGCTTATACAGGCTATTAATGCAATAAAACCGTTTTTATCTCTTTAAATGTTAAACAGAGCACACTTTATTTCTGGATATGCGAAAAACCATGAAGGAAATATCCAATCTTCACCAAATTAGTGTCTTAATGCCTTAAAAGTATTGCACCCCAATTTTCAGGCTTGTAACCCTTTAAATGAGGAAACCAGAGCTGTTTTATCAATTAGCAACTTTAAACCACTACAGTCCCAGCCACAGCGTTTGCTGCGACTTCACCTGTCCTTGGGGGTTATACGATACCAAAATAAGCCTTCCAGGAACGTTTTTACTGGCCACCAGACCCTCTCATATGAAGCTGCATGCACTGCATCCAAAAGAAACTGCGCAATTATGGCACGAAAATGAGGCTCTGCCTACTAGAGAGAAAGGCCCTTCCTGACTGGGAAGGTGTCTAAACTACTGCCTGGCGCCTAAAAACGTTCCCCAATACTTAGGTTTTGTAAAAAAACACTTCAAACCTCATATAAATATTGAATAAAACAATCGATGTAGCCCACATGAGTGTCAACCAGTATATAGCCCATTAATAAGCCTTCATTCTGTTATGAGTCTAAGAAAATGGCTTACCGATCCCCCAGAGGGAAAATGACAGTCTTCTAGCATTACACAGTCTTGTTAGAAAATGGACTAGTCATACCTTGAGCAGAAAAGTCTGCACCACATACTCTTCACCATCTCCATGGAGATGCTACTTGTTCAGAGCGGCAAAGAGAATGACTGGGGGGCGGAGCCTGAGGAGGGGCTATATGGGCAGCTTTTGTTGTGCTCTTTGCCATTTCCTGTTGGGGAAGAGAATATTCGCACAAGTAAGGATGACGCCGTGGACCGGATACACCAATGTTGGAGAAACAAGTAATTTAGAACACATTAAGGGGAACATGGTTTCCAGTACAGTGTCCCTTTAACTAGAAGCATTTTTGCTAATGAACGTGAATTGCAAAAATTCAATTACTGGAAGTAGTGGTTTATCATAAGAACAAGGGACTTTTATGCCCTTTTAAAACACAACCATATTCTTTAACTGGATAATGATTACCATAATAAAGTAGGATTACCCAACTTTATTTCTTTATAGAAGTATCATTATGATTGGAGTTTTACTAGTTAATACAATTTAAACATTTAAAGAAACATGGCTACTGCTCACTATGATATATTTCTTTCATGTAATTGGCAAGAGTCCATGAGCTAGTGACGTATGGGATATACAATCCTACCAGGAGGGGCAAAGTTTCCCAAACCTCAAAATGCCTATAAATACACCCCTCACCACACCCACAATTCAGTTTTACAAACTTTGCCTCCTATGGAGGTGGTGAAGTAAGTTTGTGCTAAGATTTCTACGTTGATATGCGCTTCTCAGCATTGTTGAAGCCCGATTCCTCTCAGAGTACAGCGAATGTCAGAGGGACGTGAAGGAAGTATCACCTATTGAATACGATGATTTCTCTAACGGGGGTCTTTTTCATGGGTTCTCTGTTATCGGTCGTAGAGATTCATCTCCTACCTCCCTTTTCAGATCGACGATATACTCTCAAATTTACCATTACCTCTAACTAATAACTGTTTTAGTACTGGTTTGGCTATCTGCTATATGTGGATGGGTGTCTTTTGGTAAGTATGTTTTCAGTTATTTAAGACACTCTCAGCTATGGTTTGGCACTTTATGCATTTATATAAAGTTCTAAATATATGTATTGTACTTATATTTGCCATGAGTCAGGTTTCCTTCTGCAGACTGTCAGTTTCATATTTGGTATTATAAACACTTTAAGAAATTTATTTCTTACCTGGGGTTTAGTCTTTTTCAATTTGACTACTTTTTGCATTTGCGGGTATTAGGCCCGCGGGTGCGTCAAATTTTAGACTTTATTACGTCATTTTTGGCGCCAACTTTTTTGGAGCGGGAAATTACGTTTTTGACGCAACTTAGTCATTTCCGGCGTCATACGTGACGTCGAGACCTTTCACACGGCAGCGTCATTAGTGACGCAAGTGTCATTTTCGGTCATTTTTGGCGCCAAAAAAGTTTACGTTACGTTGTGCGTCATACTTGGCGCCAATTTTTTCTTCATTATTTCAATACCAAATTGTTGTTTGCCTCCTGCTTTCCTTTCTATCAAGAGGCCTATGCTTTTGCATTTTTTCCCATTCCTGAAACTGTCATTTAAGGAAATAGATAATTTTGCTTTATATGTTGTTTTTTCTCTTACATTGAGCAAGATGTCCCAATCTGATCCTGCCTCTGAAGTTTCTGCTGGAACATTGCTGCCTGACATGGGTTCTACAAAAGCTAAGTGCATTTGTTGTAAAATTGTAGAAATTATTCCACCAAATGTCATTTGTAATAGTTGTCATGATAAACTTTTACATGCAGATAGTGTTTCTATCAGTAATAGTACATTGCCAGTTGCAGTTCCTTCAACTTCTAATGTGCATGATATACCTGTAAATTTTAAAGAATTTGTTTCTGAATCTATTATGAAGGCTTTGTCTGCATTTCCACCTTCTAATAAACGTAAAAGGTCTTTTAAAACTTCTCATTTAGCTTATGAAATTTCAAATGACCAACAACATAATAATTCATCCTCTTCTGATGAGGATCTGTCTGAAACAGAAGATCCTTCCTCAGATATTGACACTGACAAATCTACTTATTAATTTAAAATAGAGTATATGCGTTCTTTATTAAAAGAAGTGTTAATTACTTTGGATATTGAGGTAACCAGTCCTATTGACGTACAGTCTAATAAACGTTTAAATGCTGTTTTTAAACCTCCTGTGGTTTCCCCAGGTGTTTTTCCCATTCCTGAAGCTATTTCTGATATGATTTCTAGGGAATGGAATAAGCCAGGTTCTTCCTTTATTCCTTCTTCAAGGTTTAAGAGATTGTATCCTTTACCAGCAAAATCTATAGAGTTTTGGGAAAAGATCCCCAAAGTTGATGGGGCTATTTCTACTCTTGCTAAACGTACCACTAGTCCTATGGAAGATAGCACTTCCTTTAAGGATCCTTTAGATAGGAAGCTTGAATCTTATCTAAGGAAGGCCTATTTATATTCAGGTCATCTTCTCAGACCTGCTATTTCTTTGGGTGATGTTGCGGCTGCATCAACTTTTTGGTTGGAAAATTTAGCGCAACATGAATTGGATTCTGACATATCTAGCATTGTTCGCTTACTGCAACATGCTAATCATTTTAGTTGTGATGCCATTTTTGATATTTTCAAAATTGATGTTAGATCCATGTCTTTAGCTGTATTAGCTAGAAGAGCTTTGTGGCTTAAATCTTGGAATGCTGATATGACATCTAAATCTAGATTACTATCTCTTTCTTTCCAAGGTAATAATTTATTTGGTTCTCAGTTGGATTCTATTATTTCAACTATCACTGGAGGAAAAGGAGTTTTTTTGCCTCAGGATAAAAAACCTAAGGGTAAATCTAAGGCTTCTAACCGTGCGGCCCTCATTCCAGCTCAGCTGGTAGGGGGCAGATTAAGGTTTTTCAAGGATTTTTGGATAAAATCTGTCCAAAATCATTGGATTCAGAGCATTGTCTCTCAAGGGTATCGAATAGGATTCAAAGTAAGACCTCCTGTGAGAAGATTTTTTCTCTCACGCATCCCTGTAAATCCAGTAAAAGCTCAGGCTTTTCTGAAGTGTGTTTCAGACCTGGAGTCTTCAGGGGTAATCATGCCAGTTCCTCCTCAGGAACAAGGTTTGGGGTTTTATTCAAACCTATTCATTGTACCAAAGAAAGAAAATTTGTTCAGACCAGTTCTGGATCTGAAAATTTTGAATCGTTATGTAAGAGTACCAACTTTCAAGATGGTGACTATAAGGACTATTCTGCCTTTTGTTCAGCAAGGACATTATATGTCCACAATAGACTTGCAGGATGCATACCTTCATATTCCGATTCATCCAGAACACTATCAGTTTCTGAGATTCTCTTTTCTAGACAAGCATTACCAATTTGTTGCTCTTCCATTTGGCCTAGCAACAGCTCCAAGAATCTTTTCAAAGGTTCTGGGTGCCCTACTATCTGTAATAAGAGAACAGGGTATTGCGGTGTTTCCTTATTTGGACGATATATTGGTACTAGCTCAGTCTTTACATACTGCAGAATCTCACATGAATCAACTAGTGTTGTTTCTTCGGAAACATGGTTGGAGGATCAATTTACCAAAAAGTTTCTTGATTCCTCAGACAAGGGTCACCTTTTTAGGCTTCCAGATAGATTCAGTGTCCATGACTCTGTCTCTAACAGACAAGAGACGTTTAAAATTGGTCGCAGCATGTCGGCTCCTTCAGTCTCAGTCATTCCCTTCAGTGGCTATGTGCATGGAAGTTTTAGGTCTCATGACTGCAGCATCGGACGCGATCCCTTTTGCTCGTTTTCACATGAGACCTCTACAGCTTTGTATGCTGAATCAATGGTTCAGGGATTATACAAAGATATCACAATTAATATCCTTGAATCCCAATGTACGACACTCTCTGACATGGTGGATAGATCACCATCGTTTGGTTCAAGGGGCTTCTTTTGTTCACCCAACCTGGACTGTGATCACAACAGATGCGAGTCTTTCAGGTTGGGGAGCTGTTTGGGGGTCTCTGACAGCACAAGGGGTTTGGAAATCTCAAGAGGCGAGATTACCAATAAATATTTTAGAACTCCGTGCAATTCTCAGAACTCTTCAGTTCTGGCCTCTACTAAAGAGAGAACCATTCATTTGTTTTCAGACAGACAATATCACAACTGTGGCTTATGTCAATCATTAGGGTAGGACTCACAGTCCCCAAGCTATGAAAGAAGTATCTCGGATACTTGCTTGGGCGGAATCCAGCTCCTGTCTAATCTCTGCGGTGCATATCCCAGGTGTAGACAATTGGGAGGCGGATTATCTCAGCCGCCAGACTTTACATCCAGGGGAGTGGTCTCTCCATCCAGATGTGTTTTCTCAGATTGTTCAGATGTGGGGGCTTCCAGAGATAGATCTCATGGCCTCTCATCTAAACAAGAAATTTCCCAGATACCTGTCCAGGTCCAGGGATGTTCAGGCGGAAGCAGTGGATGCACTGACACTTCCTTGGTGTTATCAACCTGCTTACATCTTCCCGCCTCTAGTTCTCCTTCCAAGAGTGATTTCCAAAATCATCATGGAACAGTCTTTTGTGTTGCTGGTGGCTCCAGCATGGCTACACAGGTTTTGGTATGCGGATCTGGTTCGGATGTCCAGTTGCCCGCCTTGGCCACTTCCGTTACGGCCGGACCTACTATCTCAAGGTCCATTTTTCCATCAGGATCTCAAATCATTAAATTTGAAGGTATAGAAATTGAACGCTTAGTTCTAAATCATAGAGGTTTCTCTGATTCAGTGATTAATACTATATTACAAGCTCGTAAATCTATCTCTAGAAAGATTTATTATAGAGTTTGGAAGACTTACATTTCATGGGGTTCTTCTCATAAATTCTCCTGGCATTCTTTTAGAATTCCTAGAATTTTGCAGTTTCTTCAGGATGGTTTGGATAAGGGTTTGTCTGCAAGTTCCTTGAAAGGACAAATCTCCGCTCTTTCTGTTTTATTTCACAGAAAGATTGCTTTACTTCCTGATATACACTGTTTTGTACAGGCTTTAGTTCGTATTAAGCCTGTCATTAAGTCAATTTCTCCTCCTTGGAGTCTTAATTTGGTTCTGAGGGCTTTACAGGCTCCTCCATTTGAACCTATGCATTCTTTGGACATTAAACTACTTTCTTGGAAAGTGTTGTTCCTTTTTGCTATCTCTTCTGCTAGAAGAGTTTCTGAGCTATCTGCTCTTTCTTGTGAGTCTCCTTTTCTGATTTTTCATCAGGATAAGGCAGTTTTGCGGACTTCTTTTCAATTTTTACCTAAGGTTGTGAATTCTAACAACATTAGTAGAGAAATTGTTGTCCCTTCTTTACGTCCTAATCCTAAGAATTCTTTGGAGAGATCCTTACATTCTTTGGATGTGATAAGAGCTTTGAAATATTATGTGGAAGCTACTAAAAATTTCAGAAAGACTTCTAGTCTATTTGTTTTATTTTCTGGTCCTAGGAAAGGTCAGAAAGCTTCTGCTATTTCCTTGGCTTCTTGGTTGAAACTTTTGATTCATCAAGCTTATTTGGAGTCGGGTCAAACCCCGCCTCAGAGAATTACAGCTCATTCTACTAGATCAGTCTCCACTTCATGGGCTTTTAAGAATGAAGCTTCAGTTGATCAGATTTGCAAAGCAGCCACTTGGTCCTCTTTGCATACATTTACTAAATTCTACCATTTTGATGTATTTGCTTCTTCGGAAGCAGTTTTTGGTAGAAAAGTTCTTCAGGCAGCTGTTTCAGTTTGATTCTTCTGCTTTTTGATTTAAGTTTTTTTCTTTCAAAAGTGAAAATAAACTTATTTTTGGGTTGTGGATTATTTTCTCAGTGGAATATGGCTGTTTTTGTTTTATTCCCTCCCTCTCTAGTGACTCTTGAGTGGAAGACTCCACATCTTGGGTATGGATATCCCATATGTCACTAGCTCATGGACTCTTGCCAATTACATGAAAGAAAACATAATTTATGTAAGAATTTACCTGATTATGGTGGTTATGATTTTTTGTATAAAGCACAATTATTTCCAAATTTCATTTGTTGATGCTTTCTACTCCTTTCTTTATCACCCCACTGCTTGGCTATTCGTTAAACTGAATTGTGGGTGTGGTGAGGGGTGTATTTATAGGCATTTTGAGGTTTGGGAAACTTTGCCCCTCCTGGTAGGATTGTATATCCCATATGTCACTAGCTCATGGACTCTTGCCAATATGAAAGAAATGAATTTATCAGGTAAATTCTTACATAAATTATGTTTTTTTCATATGCCAGCTGCACTCTTTAAAGCTTTTCTCTTATTTTAACCCCCCCTTTATTGGATAAGCTTCACATACTGGGTGTCACCATCTTAGAGCTAAAGTACTCCTATACTCTGTGACAGAAGCGATGCTCTGTCCTGTCACAGATCAATGATATTGCCGGCTTTTTGACAGCTGTATTGTATACTTCAGGTGGGTGTGCTTTATACAAAGCCGGAGATTTACATTGGGTATAAAAATGCAGAGTTTCACCAACTGGCATCTGCAAAGGGTTACAATAAGAATAGCCCTTAAAAAGGGACACTGAACCCAAATGTTTTCTTTCATGATTCAGATAGAGCATACAATAATTTTTCTTCATTCTCTTGCTATCTTTATTTGAAAAGCAAGAATGTAAGTTTAGAAGCCGGCCCATTTTTGGTTCACAACCAGGTGTTGTGCTTGCTGATTGGTGGCTAAATGTACCCAGCAATAAGCAAGTGCTGTCCGGTTTGGTTTAAAAAAACAGCAGCAAAACTACAATTTAATGTAGTTTAGACTCCACGAAATGCTCACTCTAAAAGTGGGCTGGCTCCTAAGCTTTGATTCCTGCTTTTTCAAATAAAGACAGCAAAGAATGAAGAAAAAATTATAAGAGTAAATTAGAAAGTTGCTTAAATTTGCATGTTCTATCTGAATCATGAAAGAAAAAAAAAATTGGGTTTAGTATCCCTTTAAGGTTCTCTTCTGGTATGCCTAGATGTCACTGCTCTTTGTACATAGTAAACACAGAGTGCAACACACCTAAGTGTAGCATTAAAATGTATACATATTTAATAAAACAATCTGAAAGATACACTCACAAGTGTAACCTCAAACATGTTCCCTCTGACCTGTGTGGTTTTGGCTTTCAAACCTTAAGAGTCCAAGTCACTCAAAATCCTTTCTTCTCTTAAAGGGCCATTGCACACTAGATTTTTCTTTTCATAAATGTTTTGTAGATGATCCATTTATATAGCCCATCTGAGAGTGTTTTTGTAACAATGTAAAGTTCTGCTTATTTTTTTAATAAGATTGTGCAGATTTTCAGACTCCTAATCAAGCCCAAAGTATCAGATGTGCACGAGTGTTAAACTCTGACTGGCTCCGGTTTGTGTAATCTGTCTTTTCATATGCAGGGGAGGAGTATCTGCTTTCCTAGCCCCTTTCACTGAATGTCCCAGCCTAACCTCATCAACAGTGCTAAAACTGTGAGCTTCTAAGTAAGTTTTTAAAAGGTTTTATAATGGATTTTTAAATCAGTATCTGTGCATATTCTTCTTTATAGAAGTGTCTATTACATGCAGTTATATGAAAATTGGTGTATATTGTCCCTTTAAAGGGACAGTTCACCCAAAAAACATAATTTATGCTTACCTGATAAATTCCTTTCTTCTGTAGTGTGATCAGTCCACGGGTCATCATTACTTCTGGGATATTACTCCTCCCCAACAGGAAGTGCAAGAGGATTCACCCAGCAGAGCTGCATATAGCTCCTCCCCTCTACGTCACTCCCAGTCATTCGACCAAGGACCAACGAGAAAGGAGAAACCAAGGGTGTAGTGGTGACTGGAGTATAATTTAAAAAATATTTACCTGCCTTAAAAAACAGGGCGGGCCGTGGACTGATCACACTACAGAAGAAAGGAATTTATCAGGTAAGCATAAATTATGTTTTCTTCTGTTAAGTGTGATCAGTCCACGGGTCATCATTACTTCTGGGATACCAATACCAAAGCAAAAGTACACGGATGACGGGAGGGATAGGCAGGCTCTTTATACAGAAGGAACCACTGCCTGAAGAACCTTTCTCCCAAAAATAGCCTCCGAGGAAGCAAAAGTGTCAAATTTGTAAAATTTGGAAAAAGTATGAAGCGAAGACCAAGTTGCAGCCTTGCAAATCTGTTCAACAGAGGCCTCATTCTTGAAGGCCCAAGTGGAAGCCACAGCTCTAGTAGAATGAGCTGTAATTCTTTCAGGAGGCTGCAGTCCAGCAGTCTCATAAGTTAAACGTATTATGCTACGAAGCCAAAAGGAAAGAGAGGTAGCAGAAGCCTTTTGACCTCTCCTCTGACCAGAGTAAACGACAAACAGAGAAGACGTTTGTCGAAATTCCTTAGTTGCCTGTAAGTAAAATTTTAGGGCACGAACTACGTCCAGATTGTGCAGTAGACGTTCCTTCTTCGAAGAAGGATTTGGACACAAAGAAGGAACAACAATCTCTTGATTGATATTCCTGTTAGTGACTACCTTAGGTAAGAACCCAGGTTTAGTACGCAGAACTACCTTATCCGAATGAAAAATCAAATAAGGAGAATCACAATGTAAGGCTGATAACTCAGAGACTCTTCGAGCCGAGGAAATAGCCATTAAAAATAGAACTTTCCAAGATAACTTTATATCAATGGAATGGAGGGGTTCAAACGGAACGCCCTGTAAAACGTTAAGAACAAGGTTTAAACTCCATGGCGGAGCAACAGTTTTAAACACAGGCTTAATCCTAGCCAAAGCCTGACAAAAAGCTTGAACGTCTGGCACTTCTGACAGACGTTTGTGTAACAGAATGGACAGAGCTGAGATCTGTCCCTTTAATGAACTAGCAGATAAACCCTTTTCTAAACCTTCTTGTAGAAAAGACAATATCCTAGGAATCCTAACCTTACTCCAAGAGTAACCTTTGGATTCACACCAATATAGGTATTTACGCCATATCTTATGGTAAATCCTTCTGGTAACAGGCTTCCTAGCCTGTATTAAGGTGTCAATAACTGACTCAGAAAACCCACGTCTTGATAAAATCAAACGTTCAATTTCCAAGCAGTCAGCTTCAGAGAAGTTAGATTTTGATGTTTGAAAGGACCCTGTATCAGGAGGTCCTGTTTCAGAGGTAGAGACCAAGGTGGACAGGATGACATGTCCACCAGGTCTGCATACCAAGTCCTGCGTGGCCATGCAGGTGCTATTAGAATCACTGATGCTCTCTCCTGTTTGATTCTGGCAATCAATCGAGGAAGCAACGGGAAGGGTGGAAACACATAAGCCATCCTGAAGTCCCAAGGTGCTGTCAGGGCATCTATCAGGACTGCTCCTGGATCTGGACCCGTAACGAGGAAGCTTGGCATTCTGCCGAGACGCCATGAGATCTATCTCTGGTTTGCCCCAACGTCGAAGTATTTGGGCAAAGACCTCCGGATGAAGTTTCCACTCCCCCGGATGAAAAGTCTGACGACTTAAGAAATCCGCCTCCCAGTTCTCCACTCCCGGAATGTGGATAGCTGACAGGTGGCAAGAGTGAGACTCTGCCCAGCGAATTATCTTTGATACTTCCATCATTGCTAGGGAGCTTCTTGTCCCTCCCTGATGGTTGATGTAAGCTACCGTCGTGATGTTGTCCGACTGAAACCTGATGAACCCCCGAGTTGTCAACTGGGGCCAAGCCAGGAGGGCATTGAGAACTGCTCTCAATTCCAGAATATTTATTGGCAGGAGACTCTCCTCCTGACTCCATTGTCCCTGAGCTTTCAGAGAATTCCAGACGGCACCTAGAAGGCTGGCGTCTGTTGTTACAATTGTCCAGTCTGGTCTGCTGAATGGCATCCCCCTGGACAGATGTGGCCGAGAAAGCCACCATAGAAGAGAATTTCTGGTCTCTTGATCCAGATTCAGAGAAGGGGACAAGTCTAAGTAATCCCCATTCCACTGACTTAGCATGCACAGTTGCAGTGGTCTGAGGTGTAAGCGAGCAAAGGGTACTATGTCCATTGCCGCTACCATTAAGCCGATTACCTCCATGCATTGAGCCACTGACGGGTGTTGAATGGAATGAAGGGTGCGGCAAGCACTTTGAAGTCTTGTTAACCTGTCCTCTGTCAGGTAAATCTTCATTTCTACAGAATCTATAAGAGTCCCCAGGAAGGGAACTCTTGTGAGTGGAACGAGTGAACTTTTCTTTTCGTTCACCTTCCATCCATGTGACCTTAGAAAAGCCAGTACTAACTCTGTATGAGACTTGGCAGTTTGAAAGCTTGAAGCTTGTATCAGAATGTCGTCTAAGTACGGAGCTACCGAGATTCCCCGCGGTCTTAGTACCGCCAGAAGAGCACCCAGAACCTTTGTGAAGATTCTTGGAGCTGTAGCCAATCCGAATGGAAGAGCTACAAACTGGTAATGCCTGTCTAGAAAGGCAAACCTTAGATACCGGTAATGATCTTTGTGAATCGGTATGTGAAGGTAAGCATCCTTTAAATCCACTGTGGTCATGTACTGACCTTCTTGGATCATGGGTAAAATTGTCCGAATAGTCTCCATTTTGAACGATGGAACTCTTAGGAATTTGTTTAGGATCTTTAAATCCAGGATTGGTCTGAAAGTTCCCTCTTTTTTGGGAACCACAAACAGATTTGAGTAAAACCCTTGTCCCTGTTCCGACCGTGGAACTGGATGGATTACTCCCATTAACAAAAGTTCTTGTACGCAGCGTAGAAACGCTTCTTTCTTTGTTTGGTTTGTTGACAACCTTGACAGATGAAATCTCTCTCTTGGAGGAGAGTATTTGAAGTCCAAAAGGTATCCCTGAGATATTATCTCTAGCGCCCAGGGATCCTGGACATCTCTTGCCCAAGCCTGGGCGAAGAGAGAAAGTCTGCCCCCCACTATATCCGATCCCGGATCGGGGGCCCTCAATTCATGCTGTTTTAGGGGCAGCAGCAGGTTTCCTGGCCTGCTTGCCCTTGTTCCAGGACTGGTTAGGTCTCCAGCCTTGTCTGTAGCGAGCAACAGATCCTTCTTGTTTTGGAGCAGTGGAAGTTGATGCTGCTCCTGCTTTGAAATTCCGAAAGGAACGAAAATTAGACTGTCTAGCCTTAGGTTTGGCTCTGTCTTGAGGCAGGGCGTGGCCCTTACCTCCTGTAATGTCAGCGATAATTTCTTTCAAACCGGGCCCAAATAAGGTCTGCCCTTTGAAAGGTATATTAAGTAATTTGGACTTAGAAGTTACATCAGCTGACCAGGATTTTAGCCACAGTGCTCTGCGCGCCTGAATGGCGAATCCGGAATTCTTAGCCGTAAGTTTAGTTAAATGTACTACGGCTTCCGAAATGAATGAATTAGCTAGCTTAAGGATTCTAAGCCTGTCCGAAATGTCGTCCAGAGTAGCTGAACTAAGGTTCTCTTCCAGAGACTCAATCCAGAATGCCGCTGCAGCCGTGACCGGCGCAATGCATGCAAGGGGTTGCAATATAAAACCTTGTTGAACAAACATTTTCTTAAGGTAACCCTCTAACTTTTTATCCATTGGATCTGAAAAGGCACAGCTATCCTCTACCGGGATAGTGGTACGCTTAGCTAAAGTAGAAACTGCTCCCTCCACCTTAGGGACCGTTTGCCATAAGTCCCGTGTGGTGGTGTCTATTGGAAACATCTTTCTAAATATCGGAGGGGGTGAGAACGGCACACCGGGTCTATCCCACTCCTTAGTAATAATTTCAGTTAGTCTCTTAGGTATAGGAAAAACGTCAGTACTTGTTGGTACAGCAAAATATTTATCCAACCTACACATTTTCTCTGGTATTGCAACTGTGTTACAATCATTCAGAGCCGCTAACACCTCCCCTAGTAATACACGGAGGTTTTCCAGCTTAAATTTAAAATTTGAAATATCTGAATCCAATCTGTTTGGATCAGAACCGTCAGCCGCAGAATGAAGCTCTCCGTCCTCATGTTCTGCAAGTTGTGACGCAGTATCTGACATGGCCCTAGCATTATCAGCGCACTCTGTTCTCACCCCAGAGTGATCACGCTTGCCTCTTAGCTCTGGTAATTTAGCCAAAACCTCAGTCATAACAGTAGCCATATCTTGTAATGTTATTTGAAATGGCCGCCCAGATGTACTGGGCGCCACAATATCGCGCACCTCCTGAGCGGGAGATGTAGGTACTGTCACGTGAGGCGAGTTAGTCGGCATAACTCTCCCCTCGTTGTTTGGTGAAATTTGTTCAATTTGTACAGATTGACTTTTATTTAAAGTAGCATCAATACAGTTAGTACATAAATTTCTATTGGGCTCCACTTTGGCGTTAGTACAAATAGTACAGGTCTCATCCTCTGAATCAGACATGTTTAACACACTAGCAACTAAACTTGCAACTTGGAAATATTATACAAGTAAAATACAATGCAAAACGTACTGTGCCTAAGAAGCACTGTCAGAATTAGATCAAGCAACTGCCAAGTGGAAAAATAGTGCCCAAACATTTTATTCACCCAGTACCTCAGAAAATGAAAACGATTTTACATTCCAGCAAAAACGTTTAACATAAATTGGTAAAAAGCCTGTTGCTTGCAAATAGGCTAAAGTTTATATACACAGTGTAATTCCAGTGAAGTACCATTCCCCAGAATACTCAAATGTAAAATATACATACATGATATTATATCGGTATGGCAGGATTTTCTCATCAATTCCATTGTCAGAGAATAAAAACTGCTACATACCTCTTTGCAGATTAACCTGCCCGCTGTCCCCTGATCTGAAGTTTACCTCTCCTCAGATGGCCGAGAAACAGCAATATGATCTTAACTACTCCGGCTAAAATCATAGTAAAAACTCTGGTAGATTCTTCTTCAAATTCTACCAGAGAAGAAATAACACACTCCGGTGCTATTAAAAAATAACAAACTTTTGATTGAAGAAATAAAACAAAATAAAATCACCATAGTCCTCTCACACATCCTATCTAGTCGTTGGGTGCAAGAGAATGACTGGGAGTGACGTAGAGGGGAGGAGCTATATGCAGCTCTGCTGGGTGAATCCTCTTGCACTTCCTGTTGGGGAGGAGTAATATCCCAGAAGTAATGATGACCCGTGGACTGATCACACTTAACAGAAGAAATGTTCTTTCATTTAAATTGTTCCCTATGATTCATTTTACCTGCTGGAGTGTTTTAAATTGTTTACAAGTAGATCCTTTACTCCTATTTTGGCATTTGAAATAGCGGATTTAGCCTGTGGTAGCCCAACCTATACTTAAAGTTTCTATACTGGAGTATATTCTATTGAATAGCCTAAGTAAACACAGTCAGCAGAAGAGATTACACTCTCAGTGGGTGCAGGATAGTTAAGTAATAAAATTATAATTTTCCATGGTTCTCTCTATTTGAGGTTTGGTTTTCTAGACAAATATAAGATAAGGAAGCAAGTCTGTGTACGTAAAAGTGATAACATAATGAGATCTGATATTACCTGAAGCTCAACCCATTGTAATAGGCTGTGGTTTAAAAGCACAAAACCAGCTACTTCAGATACACAAATAAACCGAAAAATGCAATTTCTCATAAATGTTATACTCTGCAGCTGGTATAACAAGTCATTGAAAATATATTCAAATAAAAACAACAAGCCATGAAGGAACAATTCCCCCATAAGAACCACTGTGGGGACAAGTCCACTGATGTTGCCTAGCGTGTTGCAAATGCTGGCTCACAAAACACGTCAGACTCACACACAACGTGCACTAGAGTAGTTTTATTCTGATTATAGATACGTTTTTTTGAGTAACCACGGGAATCACATCGGTGGGAAAGGAAGCGCTGCCTACACCTCACTTTTAAGAACATCACTTGTAAGACTTTGTTGGGACAACATTTTGGGAAATCTGATATCCTTTTCATACAAGATATACCATAAGAGTGAATTTTATATTAAGCAGTACAAGTACACACATTTTCTGGCACTCCATTATATTAAATTATTAAAGTGCCATAAAACATGTTGAGATTTGTGCATATCCTAAAAGGGCCAATTAAGTAGAATTTTTTTGCATACATTTTTTTTATAAAAATAGCTGGAAAGTATTTTCAAAAATAAGCAAAATTAGTTACAAAGTCATGCTGTCTGGAGTAGTCTGATCCACCCCTCCTTACCAGTGTTTAGACACAGGCATTGTATTTCAACTGAGTTCACAGCTGCTTATTTGCTGCTAGGCATGCTCCAGCAGATAATGAGTGCATTCTACCAAATCAAAAGGTGGATATAGATGCAGCCATAAAAGGAACTGTGCGGGGGGAGTTAGAGCTGTACAATTGGGAAACTTGAAAGAAAGGGTTAATGGTGAGGCACTGCAGTATATATTTGCAGGTAAAGTAATTAAAGTACATATTATATTTTGTCTATATCCCAACTTGTTTTATGTCCCTTTAAGTGCTGACACTCTTGTTTAAACCGTATTTCTTTACACAAGCATGGTGACCCAACTAGAATGCACATCAGTGCATTACAATTTGAATTAAAAGCATTTTTACATTAGACTTTTTAAGTATAATACTAGTGTAATAAAAGCTCTATTGTGCACATTACCTATAGAGCATACAGCCGTATGATGTGTGCACTTTATTTTACTAACTGTTTGCTCAGAACCCAGCAGTAAATAGTATTATGTCATTTTTGGCTATCTGAAGAGGCACAGTCTTGCAAGTGCATGTGACCTATAGCTGTATGCTCCAGCAGTCACATGCACAGTAAAACAGCGCTTGTACGAGAAGTGGATTTACTGATAAAGAATTCTTCTAATCTACTCCAATGTGTATCTCAATTTTAAAAAGAGAGCCTATTGTTATTCTAATATTATTGTAATATTTAGTATATTCTTATACTTGCCTGGTCTGACACATTATACCAGTCGTAATCAAAGGAGCTGTATCGAGAGTCTTCTGACAGCGACAAGACAACTAGGTTGTAGCAGGCTCTTGAGGTGTACAGTAGTATGACTGTGACTCCTATACATATAACTTGGCACACAGATGAACCCTAAAATGTAGTATTAAAATATGTAAAGTTAGAAAAAAAAAAACAACACATTAAAAAGTTCACAAAATAATGATAGAAAAAAAACCCTGTATGCATGTAGATGTTAAAGGGACATGAAACTACTCATTTTTCTTTCATGAATTATATAGAGCTTACCATTTTAAACAACAACTTTCCAATTAAATTCTATTACTAAATTTGCCTCCACTCTCTTGGAATTGTTTGTTGAAGGAGCAGTAGTGCTCCACTGTGAGTTAGCTGAACACATCAGGTGGACCAATGACAAGAGGCATACATGTGCAGCCACCAATCAGCAGTTAGCTTCCAGTAGTGCTTTGCTGCTCCTGAGCCTACCTAGGTTTGGTTTCACGAAAGGATATGAAAAGAATGAAGCAAATTAGATAATAAAAGTAAACTGGAAATATTTACTATCTATCTGAATCAAGACATTTTAATTTTGACTTTACAGTTCCCTTTAATGGGACACTAAAGTCAAAATTAAACTTTCATAATTCACAAAGAGAATGTAATTGTAAAACACTTTTCAATTTACCTCTATTAATAAATTTGCTTTGTTATTGTGGTTTCCTTTGTTGAAGAGTAAATCTAGGTAGGCTCATACAGCTCAGAAGTGTACAGTGTCTATAGCAGTCTGTGGCAGCAGTGTTTGCAACAATGTCTGTAGCAATGTTATACACAGTTGCAAACACTTCTGTGCACATGTGTACACTCCTTAGCTCCTATGAACCTACCTAGGTTTACTCTTCAACAAAGAATAACAAGAGAACAAAGCAAGTGTGATAATAAAAGTACATTGGAAACTTTTTATATAAATTACCTGCTGTGGCCCAGTAATGAATCATGAAACCTCAGTTTTGACTTTAGTAGAAGCATTTCACATTCAGATTGAAAGTAGCAGGAAATCCCCAAAGCTTTGTTAGAAATTGAGGACATGACTCCGCAAGAATGAAAACAAACAGCAAACTTTAATAAAGGCTGTGTCAGCTAGACAGAGACAAAACTAAGGTAGGGGCTGGATGCACTGAAAAGTTCTGGTTCTCCAGTATGAAGGGTGTGCAAACAAAGAACTAGGTTTCGGTTTTGTCATTTATTTTTGTCTATTTTATGGCTCAGCAGTTTAGGGGTTAAGATTAGCCTGCTTAGCTAGACATTTTAACTTATTCCTCAGTTTTTGGTAATTTAAAATAAAAAAAAAATGAAAAGAGCACTTCAGAGCCAATGCAAAGCCTTACCACCCTACTCTGTTTCACTCCTGCAACTCTATTAAAGGGACACTCGGGTTTTATTAAATTTTCATGATTCAGATACAGCATGTAATTTTAAACAACTTTCCAATTTACTTCCATTAAAAAAAAATGTGCAGAGTGTTTTATATTTACACTTTTTGAGTCACCAGCTACTACTGAGCATGTGCAAGAACTCACAGACTATACGTATACGCATTTGTGATTGGCTGATTGCTGTCACATGGTACAAGGGGAGTGGAAATAGACATAACTTTGAAATGTGTTATAAAAGAATCTACTACTCATTTGAAATTCAGAGTAAATGCTATTGTATTGTCTTGTTATCTTGCATTTGTTGATTATGCAAATCTACTGTGTTTACTGGTCCTTTAAGGCAAAAAATCTGTAGCTACTAATCTCACAATTTCACATATGCAGGTAGAATGCATGTCTTCAATAGTACAAGTGGATAGGATTTTCATTGGCTGTACCGCCTGTCATCTTCATGGATGGGCGGCCCTATAGTACGAGGGTGAGGTCCTGTTTTCAATTCTTTTATTTTCTATAAATTTCCAGTGCGTACATTAAAACGCAGTGCTTTATTAAGTTTAGGTTTGTTATCACTTTAAGGAATAACAAATCCAAATAACATTTACTAGAAAATTAAGCCAACTAAATTAAAAAAATATATTATATAAAATTAAACCCTTTCAATAAACACCAGAATTACAAATAAATCAGATTGACTTTACTTTATTTCCAAAATACGGGACAAAATACTGTGTTACTTGTACTGCCCAAACCTGGATAGAAGCTATGCATATAAACTATAATAACTTTTTTGTGCTGACCTAGGTACTGAGAAATCTGCTGCCCCCCAAACTTATATTTGCCTCATACACGTTTCTCACAAACATACTACACAGGTAATCATTCATTCCTGCTCAACACATAAAAACCATGCAGAAGTGATCATCTCCATCTGTACGTCTGCTTCAGATCAGTTATAAACCATTTCATCTCCTTGGTAGTGGACAACATACATTACATATGTTACTTAATGTTTGAGCTACTAGTTACTTGATATAGGTACAAGCAGGGGTGTTTATATCATAAGAGTCCGCAGCCGTGGTAAACATCATGACTAGTCATGAGGACGTTTGTACCAAATGTTTGTTTTACAGTTCACAGGACAAGGGAAATGGGTTGCATCATGGAATAAAACTTGTGGACAATAACACAATGGATTGATATTGGCAAACATCCATGAACCCTGAACAAATCCTTTTTTTCTTGTAGACCATTAAGAAATAACTATCGTTATAATTATTATTATTAATAATAAAGGTTCTACACAGAAAATGTTGGTGGCATTATGAAGTAACTGGGTGGGGGCAGTGTAATTACTTTACAATATTATAACATAATATTTTCATGTTATTTATAAATACTACTTAAAATGGACAGTCTACATGAAAATATTTATTGTTTAAAAAGATAAACCCATTCCCAAGTTTTGCATAACACACACTAAAATTCATACATTTTTTATCTCAGTGATTACCTTGTATCTTAGCTTCTGCAGCCTGCCCCCTTATTTCACGGTTTTTGACAGACTTGCATTTTAGCAAATCAGTGCTGACTCATAAATAACTCCACGGGAGTAAGCACAATGTTTATCTATATGACACACATGAACTAGCGTTATCAAGCTGTGAAAAACTGTCAAAATACACTGAGATAAGAGGCGGCCTTCAAGGGCTTAGAAATTAGCATATGAGCCTACCTAGGTTTAGCTTTCAACAAAGAATACCAAGATAACTATGCAAAATTTGATGCTAAACGTAAATTGGAAAGTTGTTTAAACTTTCATAATTCAGATATGGCATGCTAGTTTAATTTTGACTAGACTGTCCCTTAAAGCTATCCAAAGCACAAATTATTTCCATAATTTAAAAATTGATTTAATGATAATTTATGCAAAAAAGATTGAAAACAAATAATAGCTAATACTAGCATAGCATTAGTTGACATTTAAATTGAGTGGTCAGTAAAATCAGCCGTGTGTTGTGCCTATTAAATACAGCCTGGGGAGAACACTGATAATAAGAATTCTATTTTGATATTAGGGTATATCTCAAACATGAAATGCATTGACTACTTGTATTTTTTTCCATTCATTTATATGCTACTAAAATAAAAACTGAAGGTCATAATTATCAACATTTGAAACACATTCCAGCAAAGTAATCAAGTAAGCAGGTTATTTCAGTATTGAGCACGCACACCAATAGTTTCCACCAAAAAACGCAATAGGCACAAAATATATATATTTTTTCATTCTAATCTGAAAACTGCAGGAGATTCATAGTTCACGAAATTAGATATATTATTTCATTATTGTGCTGCTATAATTTAAAGTGCAGGAGAGTCAGATGCCACAATATGCTAATATATACATAAGACCAACAAAGACCCCCATGTCTGATTACTTTTCATTAATCCTATTCAGTAATCTACATCTTAAAGGGACATTATACACTAGATTTTTCTTTGCATAAATGTTTTGTAGATGATCCATTTATATAGCCCATACAGTGTTTTAAATGGATAGTTTTGCTTATTTTTAAATAACATTGCTCTGATTTTCAGACTCCTAACCAAGCCCCAAAGTTTTAGGAAAATACCGATGTATACCTACTCCAGCTTGCTTTTGTTTGTGCAAAGGGTCTTTTCATATGCAAAGGAAGGGGGAGTGTCTGCTATTTTCCACTTGCAGTGGGTGTTCCAGTAACCTTTTAAACAGAGCTAAACTGGAAGCTTCTAAGTAAGTTTTAAACAGTTTTATACTGGATTTTTATATCAGTATCTATGCATATTATTCTTTATAGTAGTGTATATTACAGGAAGTTATATGAAAATTGGTGAATACTGTCCCTTTAAGGCAGATTTTTATAATGTGAGACAGTCTGTTATCAGTAATGGACTCATTAAGTTAAGAGTGGGTACTTACCTTGTTTCAAAGTCCAGTGTTCCTCTACTGGAAATAGCTAGAGGCAATTTCCACAGTTTACTGAATGCAAGATGTCATGAATTACGCAGGTATGGGTTTTGCACAGGTCACACTACCAACCAATCCAGAGCCATAACCTGCACAATTCAAACAAGTGCACATTCTAAGGGTAGTTAGAAAGCTAATAAGGGGAATGGAGAATTTAAGCTATGAGGAGAGGCTAGCTAAACTGGGTCTGTTTTCTTTAGAAAAAAGGCGCTTGAGAGGTGACATGATTACTTTATATAAATATATTCAAGGCCCATATACAGAGATGGCAGAAGCTCTGTTTATTTCAAGAAAATAGTTTGTGACAAGTGGTCACAATTTAAGGTTGGAGGAAAGGAGATTTAATAATCTGCAACAGAAACGTTTTTTCACTATAAGAGCAATAAAATTGTGGAACTTATTACCAAAGGAGGTAGTGAATGCTAATACCATAGATACATTTAAAAATTGTTTGGATACATTTCTGTCTAGAAACAGAATTCATGGATATGATTGCTTGGATTAAATAGGTCACCTTTTAGTGGGATTATTTAAATTTAACTGGAGCTTTTTGTAAGTATTTTACTGTATATTTGTATAGGTTGAACTCGATGGACTTCGGTCTTTTTTCAACCTCATCTACTGTTACTAGTTGAAAACAGTTAAAGCAAAAAGGTGCCTTTGGAGTTTTCAGAAAAAGAATACTGACCTTTATACAAGGTAAGTATGCACTTTTATCTTAAGCACACCATTGCTTGCATCATGCCGTTAATTATGTAGGGAATTTTGTATTTTTTTAAATAAAAAATAAAATAAAAAAAAGAAAGAAATTATTCTTTCATGAGGTTAGAGCCCACGAGCCATCACAACTTGGATTAAACTCCCAGTCCACTAGAAGGATGCAAAAAACGCCCAACATAACAGAGCTTTTAAGATCTCCCACTTTACCATAATCCCTCAGATTAAGGAGAAATTAGAGAAAGCAGGGTAAGAGAATGGCAAACCGGTACTGACGCCAAAAAAATATATAAAATATGCTTACCTGATAATTTCATTTCCATCGTGGGGAGGAGAGTCCACGGCTTCATTCATTACTTGTGGGAATTAAGGACCTGGCCACCAGGAAGAGGCAGACACCCCAGCCAAAGGCTTAAATACCTCCCCCACTTCCCTCATCCCCCAGTCATTCTGCCGAGGGAACAAAGAACAGTAGGAGAAATATCAGGGTATAAATGGTGCCAGAAGGATAATATTAATTTTAGGTCCGCCCACCGGACTCTCCTCCCCACGATGGAAATGAAATTATCAGGTAAGCATAATTTATATTTTCCATCTAAAGGGGAGGAGAGTCCATGGCTTCATTCATTACTTGTGGGAACAAATACCCACAGCCCTAGTTGAATGAGCTGTGATCCTCTGAGGAGGCTTAAGCCCCGCTGTCTCGTAGGCCAAGCGAATCATGCTCCTCAACCAAAAGGACAAAGAAGTTGAAGAGGCTTTCTGCCCCTTGCGCTTCCCTGAATACACCACAAAGAGAGATGTAGACTGTCTGAAATCCTTCGTAGCCTGAAGATAAAACTTCATAATTTGGGTGTGGTTCGAGCTTTGAAGTAACCTCTCCTTAGGAGAAGAAGGGTTAGGACACAAAGAAGGAACAACTATTTCCGGATTGATGTTACGGGTAGACACAACCTTGGGAAGAAATCCCAAACCAGTGCGAAGAACAGCCTTATCAGCGTGAAAAAACAGATAAGGAGGCTCATATTGCAAGGCCGCCAACTCAGATACTCTGCATGCCGATGCAATAGCCAACAAAAACAAAACCTTCCAAGAAAGTAACTTAATGTCAAGAGAGTGCATAGGTTCAAACGGAACCCTCTTCAACACCTTCAGAACCAAGTTCAAGCTCCAGGGAGGAGTGGACTGTCTAAAAACAGGCCTGATTCTAGACAGAGCCTGAACAAAAGACTGAATATCAGGAAAATAAAAAACTATACCGGGTGTATAGTGATAGAGTGCGCCACTACAAAATAAATCCCATTTGAAATGTAAGAAAACAATGAAGCTATTTGGTCTCTATACCAATAGAGAATGTGATCGTGAAACACATAAATATTCAATAATAACAATATTGCAAAAATAAAAATAGATAAGAATAATGTTGGTGGTAAAAAACAAAGCTAAAAACAAAATGAAAAATGATTGAAAAGCAAAATTTTGCTAAGACTTATAATAGTGACACTTAAAATGTGTATCTATATATAAAAAAAGGTTTTTTATGCTTATCATAAAATGCCCGAAAGATGGTTGTGAGCGATGTCGCAAGGGATAATGTGATCTCTGGTACAATGATGCTGAGTTGGTACAATAGGCTGCTGGTCTTGGAACTGCGTGATCAGTCAGTGCATCTATAGAGTGGACAAGGAAAGACAGCGCCTCATAGTGCAGATAAACTTCAAAAAGTAAGATCACAGGAAAAAACAAACAAATAGAAATATACTCACAAGAGTACTGGCGCTCTTATATAAAGAAGTGCGAATGAGCAGGCTGACCTTCAGCAGCAGTCAGTATGCTGAACTTAGGATCCTCCAATACGTCAAAAGCACAGCCGTGGGCTCTCCTCCGTAACACCCAGAGGATCTTCTGAATCAGCACTGTTTGTAATGTGCAACTTCCACTGTATATTGAAAGTTGGCAGCTATGTCCGTCAAAACCAGGCCGTTTGAAAGTTTGATGTTCCCACAAAGAACAATAGGGTATAATAGGATAAAAAGCTATAACGAAGCTTAGTATAAAAACAATGTAAAATTTAATGAATGAGCTTATAACGCGTTTCTCGGCCGCAAGCTCCTGGCCGTTTCCTCAGGTTAATTACACTTGTTAGTTCTAGACACATTTAAAAAGCGTGCCATGGGGGGCGGAGCCAACTGCAGTGCTGGCCGGACGTGTCTTGGTGTAGCTCCCGGGCCCAGGATCCTAATCCAGGGGTCTATTCATGTATTACAAATCCCTGTATTACCTAAACCTATGTAGATAGCCCCAGGAACTGTTATATTGCTCCTATTTCCTTTTTAAGGGCCCGGTGAGACTGCACGGGTCACTATAGCTGGCCTATACCGAGGTGCTATGAGAGGGAGCCGCCATATTGAGAACACTATCCTTTGGCCTTCTGAACATTTATCTAACATGGCGATTGAATCTATATTTCCCACAGTTTCCACCCCAACTCGCAACACGAGTATCACGGCCTGCTTTTTGGAGGAGCTGCGGCTCTTACTTGAACACCACCACGCTTCCTTGGCTGACAAGCTATATGCTGCGTATAGCAAAGATGGCGGCTGCCAACTTCGACAGCCCGACTGCACTGAGCCCGTCCTGCCTGAATGCGGAGGGGGTGACGCTAAGGGGCCCCGGCGCTCACCCCCTGCCTGTAACACAGCTATAGTGGATCGAAATGGCGGCGCAGCAAAAGAGCCAGGTCATCTTGGTTTTCCAGAGGCTAGAAGGGAGGTAAATTCTGCCGCGGCTATGGACGCCCCTTCACCTGCTAGTACAATCCTGCCTAAAGCTCTTACACCGGTCTTGACGCCAGGCCATGGCAGCGGGTCCCTGAAGCTACACAGTGCAACTTTGGATATGGTTTTAGCTTCTCCGCATGCTCTCATCCATGCCTTGGGACAACACTCACCGAGTCCATTACAGGATGGTGAAGCATTACTATATATATTGTACACTTATGTGTTTACTCTTGGTAGCAAATTAAGATGGAAATGATTTTCTTTTATATTAATCATTTATTGCAATTGAAGTTTTTCTAGCTCATTTTATTTTATATTTTATGATGGCTGGTTGAAGGTGTTTGCTGTCAATTGTATATTCTCTATGTGCATACTACATATGTATTTTCGCTATGAAGTCAAATGTAGGTTTAACTGTAGTGGCATTACACTATTCTGCTCAATTATTTGCTGGATATGAAGCTCGGAGACTGTCCACATTTATATATTGACTGGCAGGTGCAAGGCTCTTACTTGAACACCACCACGCTTCCTTGGCTGACAAGCTATATGCTGCGCATAGCAAAGATGGCGGCTGCCAACTTCGACAGCCCGACTGCACTGAGCCCGTCCTGCCTGAATGCGGAGGGGGTGACGCTAAGGGGCCCCGGCGCTCACCCCCTGCCTGTAACACAGCTATAGTGGATCGAAATGGCGGCGCAGCAAAAGAGCCAGGTCATCTTGGTTTTCCAGAGGCTAGAAGGGAGGTAAATTCTGCCGCGGCTATGGACGCCCCTTCACCTGCTAGTACAATCCTGCCTGAAGCTCTTACACCGGTCTTGACGCCAGGCCATGGCAGCGGGTCCCTGAAGCTACACAGTGCAACTTTGGATATGGTTTTAGCTTCTCCGCATGCTCTCATCCATGCCTTGGGACAACACTCACCGACTCCATTACAGGATGGTGCAACACCCTACATAATCTACTCCCTGTTGAGTCATTGGGCTCCTGATGGCAGGCCACAAGCTGTGAGGGTTTACATATATGCCCTGCTGAGACATTGGGACCCTGGTGGTAAGCCACAAGCTGCGAGGGTGTACATATATACTAGCAGATGTCCCTCTGGAGCACTTCAAAGTGTGGCGCTACTGTATATGCCTCGCTGCCTACTAACTGCTGATTAACATTCTGGACATACCACCATATAGATAAGTTTGCCTTTAATCTGCACCTGTCTTCTTGTTATATGGAGATCCTGTCTTTTACTGAGCAAAGTTTGGTTTTTCATATTGCTGCCCTATTATGTGAAGCATTACTATATATATTGTACACTTATGTGTTTACTCTTGGTAGCAAATTAAGATGGAAATGATTTTCTTTTATATTAATCATTTATTGCAATTGAAGTTTTTCTAGCTCATTTTATTTTATATTTTATGATGGCTGGTTGAAGGTGTTTGCTGTCAATTGTATATTCTCTATGTGCATACTACATATGTATTTTCGCTATGAAGTCAAATGTAGGTTTAACTGAAGTGGCATTACACTATTCTGCTCAATTATTTGCTGGATATGAAGCTCGGAGACTGTCCACATTTATATATTGACTGGCAGGTGCAAGGCGTAAGACTCTGGGTGGCACTCAGCTCTATATGTCTAGATGGACTATATTTGTGTGATGTCATATTATGGTCACTTAAGGCTGTTTAGTATATATGTTATTTGCTATGCGCTACTTACTGCCCTATGCCAAGTTATTATATAGATATAAGACAGCCCATATACCTTAGCTATGCACACATAGTCCATTAAATGTTGTCCTGTCCTCTATAGCTGGGGGCTGAACCCCCTTCACCTACAGTTCGCCAACTCCACAACTCCGCCATACAGATAGGATCAAGGTTACCCCTTCTCACACCTCTGTTACTTTCCTATATTCAGTATACCATCCCCTCCCCCCCACATAATGTACCTTCCTATTTAGAAGAGCTACTTAAGCGGTTTTGCTTATTTGTACCGCAACCTTGTATTTTGCAAGTATTATTGTGACATTTTTCTATTTCATTTGCGCTAGCTTTCTTTTTTGCTCTAATAAGAGGTATGTATTGTGCATCGCTAAATCTTTCTGAGATCAACTGGTTGAGATTTTATTTCTAAGAGTATATCAGATGTTGGAAAAAATATTTGAAAATGTCGTAGTTTCTTAGCAACAAAAAATGGAAAACTTGAGGTTTATTCTCAATGTATGTTTACTACTTTTGATATGCAACAAACTGAACCCTATGTGAAGCTATAGCGGTTATTGTAACTTCTTTACTTTTATGTCATTTTTTGTTGTAATGCATTTATACCTCAATAAAAATACTTTAAAAAAAAAAAAAAAAAAAAAAGCGTGCCATGAAATTTCATTGGTCAAACTTTAACAAATCATAGCTTTGGATACATCGTGAACATGCTTTTTTTTTTTAAAAAAAAAGGGGTATATCGCTGTTAAACATATTTGACAAAGTCTAAGCACAACCAATAGCATTTTAAAAAACTTGTAGATACAATGTTAATAAAAAAGACATGACATGTATGTAAGTGTATTGAAACAAAGCTTATATGCGTATGGTCAGTGCAAGAAATCGTTTGTAAATACAAGCCCGTGTCAAATACAATTTTAGTTAAAAAGACGTAATATGTATATAAAAGTGAATCTTTACAACTCATGTGTGCCTTTGTTCTGTGTTCCTCTCTATTCTCAGATATATCTATATATAGAATATGTGGATCGGAAACTGATAAAAAAATATAAATAGACTGAAAAAAATGTGCATTTTATCAGTCCATTTTCTTCTTAAATTGTTTACCTAGAGAACCCAAAGGCTAAGTGAAATATATAACGGACTGATATAAAATGTCAGCCCGTATCAATTAATTTTCTTCTTAAATTGTTTACTTGGGGAAACCAAGAGCTAAGTGAAATATCTAACGGACTGGCATGGAATGTCAGCCCGTATGAGTGTTACAATAAAGTAAGAGAGTATTCGTCCAAAAAATGCATATATATGGTATAGAAGATTAATCGTATGCAAGAGGGAAGAGCAAAGTAAATAAATGCAGACAGTTCCGAAAAGTGCAATCCTATGGAACGTAAAAAATGAATAAAATGAAAAAAATATAATAATCCAAAAATGATAGAAGATTTAAATATGCAATCTTTTTTTGGGGTAAGACATAGTCGTAATGCCTAAAGAGGAAACGTGCATTATATAAACTGGTGCATTATATAATTTGTGTGATTTATTTTCTGCTAGAAAATAAAAAGTGCTTTTTGTTACACAAGCTAAGGGCACAATCATAAATGGAGTTGTGTGGAAATGTGGAAAATCTAGTGAGTCGAATATAAGGAAAGTTAGATCTGCATATGATGCATAAATGTATGTGTATAAAAACTGAAAATGATAAGATCTGTATGTAAAAATGTATGGGTGTGTATATGTGAACTAACAGTGATGAAGGATACAATGTAAATGTGAGAAAAAAAGAAACTTATAAAAGTAGCGATGGAATATATAAAAAACTGAATATCAGGAAGCTCAGCGAGCCTCTTGTGCAACAGAAAAGATAAAGCCGAAATCTGTCCCTTCAAGGAAATGGCGGCAAGCCCCTTCTCCAGTCCATCCTGGAGAAAGGACAGAATCCTGGATACCTTAACTACTCACACCATACTTCTCACACCAGGACAAGTAAGTCCTCCATACCTTATGATAAATGTGACGAGTGAACAGCTTCCTGGCCTGAATGAGAATATCAATCACTCTCTCAGAGAATCCTCTCTTAGCTAAGACTAAGCGTTCAATCTCCACGCAGTCAGCCTCAGAGAATCTAGATATTGATGTTGAAAGGGACCCTGTACCAACAGATCCCTGTGACAGGGTAACCTCCACGGAAGAGACAATGACATCCCCACTAGATCCACAAACCACGTCCTCTGCGGCCACGACAGAGCAATAAGAATAGCCGAAGCTTGCTCCTGCTTAATGCGGACCACTACTCGAGTTAGAAGTGGCAACGGTGGAAAAACGTAAACTAGGTTAAACCCCCATGGAACTGCTAAGTTGTCTGTCAGTTCTGCCTGGGGATCCCTGGATCGCGACCCGTATCTGGGTAGCTTGCAATCGAGTCTGGACGCCATAAGATCTATCTCCGGCGTTCCCCATCTGAGACAAATCTTCACAAACACCTCTGGATGGTGAGACCATTCCCCCGGATGGAAGGATTGCTTAGAAAATCTGCTTCCCAGTTGTCCACACCCGCAATGTGGATTGCCGAGAGCGAGCAGCTGTGGGACTCTGCCCATTCCAATATCCGAGAAACATCCCTCATTGCTAGGGAGCTTCTCGTCCCCCCCTGATGGTTGATGTAGGCCACTGAGGTAATGTTGGTCTGGAACCTGATGATGCTGAATAACCCCAGGAGAGGCCACGCCTTCAGAGAATTGTAGATCGCTCGAAGTTCAAGAATACGGATCGGGAGGAGGGGCTCCTCTCGAAAGCACTTTCCCTGTGCCATCCTGGCACCCCAAACAGCACCCCATCCTGCCAGACTCACGTCCGTGGTCACAATCTCCCAGGACGGTCTCAGGAAGGATGTCCCCTGGAACAGTTGTTGCAGACGGATCCACCAAGAAAGGGAACCCCTCGTCCGAACCTCTATGCAAATCTGTAGGGACAGATCTGATCGATCGCCGTTCCACTGTCTCAACATGCACAGCTGAAGAGGTCTGAGATGGAACCTTGTGAAAGGAATGACATTGATGCTGGACACCATGAGCCCGATCACCTCCATACTCTGAGCCACAGAGGGACTGGAGGACTGAAGGGCAAGACAGGTGGACACAATCTTCCTGCGTCGCTGATCTGTGAGAAATATCTTCATGATATAGAATCTATTATCGTTCCCAGGAACTCCACCCTGTTGCTGGGAATCAGGAAGCTCTTTCCTGAGTTTATCTTCCAACTGTGAGATTGGAGTAATGAAAGAAGGGCCCTGGAGTGATCCTCTGCAAGACTGAATGATGGCGCCTAGACTAGGATGTCGTCCAGATAGGCGCCACAGCAATGCCTCTGGACCTGTCCACTGCAAGTAGCGCCCCCAGAACCTTTTTTTAGAGACTCTCGGGGCCGTCGCCAGACCAAAGGGAAGGGGAAACAAACTGGAAATGTTGGTCTAGAAACGTAAATCCCTGTTGATCGGCACATGAAGGTAGGCATCCTTCAAGTCTACTGTCATGAACTGACCCTCTTGAACTAGGGGCAGAATCGATCTGATCGTTTCCATTTTGAACGATGGAACAGTCAGAAATTTGTTTAAACATTTTAAGTCTAGAATCAAGCAGAACATGCCCTTCTTTGGGACCACAAAAAGGTTTGAATAGTACCCTAGATCCCTTTCTGCTGGGGGTACTGGTACAATAACTCAGAGAGAAGATAGATCCCTCACACATTCTAGAAAGGCTTCTCTTTTCTGGTCTGGAAGACAGGTTTGACAGGAGGAATCTGCCCCTGGGAGGATGAGATTTGAACCCTATCCTGTATCCCAGGGCGACAACCTCCAGAACCCAAGGGTCCTGAACATCCTGCAACCAGGCCTCTGAGAAGAGAGATAATCTGCCTCCTACTTGGTCCGGAAACCGGTCAGGGGCCGCCCCTTCATGCCGACTTTGTTTTGGCAGGCTTCTTGTTCTGCTTGGACTTATTCCAAGACTGAGCTGGTTTCCAAGTACCCTTGGACTAATTCTCTTTCGCGGTGGGCTGCTGGCGTTCGGCATTGTTCTCACGAAAGGGATGAAAAGTAGATCCCTTAGGCTTAACCTTCTTATCCTGCAGTAGGAAAGTGCCCTTGCCTCTCGTAACCATGCATATAATCGAGTCCAATCCTGGACCGAACAGGATCTTTCCCTGAAAGGGAAGGGATAGAAGTCTGGACTTAGGAGTCAAGTCCGCAGACCACGATTTTAGCCATAGAGTCCTGCGGGCTAATACGGAAAAACCTGACAACTTTGCGTTCAGGCGATTAATTTGCATATTGGCATTACAAATAAAAGAATTAGCGACCCTCAAGGCCTTAATTCTCTCCTGTATCTCATCGAGGGGAGTCTCCCTCTCGACCATGTCAGACAGAGACTCGCACCAATATGTCGCAGCTCAGGAAACTGCAGCTACCGCCGCTGCCAGCTGAAAAACAAACCCTGGGTGTTGGAACATCATTCTTCACATGTTCTCCAACTTTTTATCAATGAGCTCTTTAAACGACTAACTATCCTCAAGAGAAATCGTCGTCCGCTTCGCGAGCGTAGAGAAAGCACCATCCGCCTTAGGGACAGTCCCCCATAGCTCGAGCTGAGAGTCCAGGATGGGGAACAAAAAAAGGAAGAACCTAATCTCTCCCATTCATTCTTAATAATGTTAGCCATCTTAACAGGAAATGGGAAGGTCTGAGGTACCACCCTGTCCTCATACACTTTATCAAGCGTAGGAATCGAAAATTGAGGGTAGCAAGCACCTGCTTCAGCAAATAGCGCACATTTTCCATCCTAAACCTAAAGTCAGGCTCCTCTGCAGTGGGAGCTTTAGATGACATGGACTCCGACCCAGAATGAACATCCTCCGAAGAGTCTGAGTCAGCGGATAATCTTTCCGAGATATCCATTGGAGTATAAGACCCCCTGAGCCGGATCACCATATTTTACTGTAAGCTTGCGCTTGGCAGAATGGGGTAAGGCACATTTGCAGTTGATCCGCAAAATCTGACGGCCAACGGATCTCTCCTGTAGGAGAAATAGACAGAGAACTAGGGCAGTTGTCACCTCTTGGGCTTTCAGGAGCAAAACTTCCATTGACCAAATTTGTAAGGAAGCCATTTTTTTGCAACTTAGTTGTCAGTGCCTTAAAACTTTTATCTTCAAGCTTTGAAGGAATTTAGTCATTCTTCTTTGTTTATTAATTGTTGTGGCCCACATTTGGCTTAAAAGGACATAAAACAGGTTGAGATCTGTGCATATCCTAAAAGGGCTAATTAATTAAAAATAGTTTGCTTAAAAAATTTTTTAAAAATTGCTGCCAAGTATTTTAAAATAATTTTCAAAAATAAGCAAAATGAATTACATAGCTTCTAGGCATGCTCCAGCAGATAATACCTATGCACTTTTGCATTCTACCAAAATAACAATAGATGTAGATACAGACATAGAATGAAATGTGTGGGGGGAGTTAGAGCTTTACAATTCTGAAATTAAAAAGAAAGGGTTAATGGCTAGGCACTGCAGTATAAATTTGCAGGTAAAGTAATTAAAGTACATCATATTATATTTTGTTTGTATCCCAACTTGCTTTATGTCCCCTTTTAAGGCTTTAATTTGTAAAGCCTACTTGGTTGTGGGGAACTCTACACCAAAGCGAATTACTGCTTTATCTACTTGGTGTAGAGTTCCCCACAACAAATATAATATGATGTACTTTAATTACTTTAATTTACCTGCAAATCTGGAATGGGTAATCACAGTAACTTAAGTTGAGACATAATCCTGGCCGAGGAAATAGCAAAGAGAAAAATCACTTTCCAAGATTGTATGCATAGGCTCAAAGGTTGAGCCTAGTCTCACACAAGGTAAGAAAAAGTTTCAGCACCTTGTGATAAATGCTCCTGAATCAAATAGTCAAATCACTTGATCAGAGAAACTTCTTTGAGACAAAATTCGGCATTCAATTGTCATGCCAAAATTAGAGATGAGGTCTTGATGAAAGAATGGACAATGATACAAAAGGTCTTTCCTGAGAGGAAGGCACCAAGGCTAGTGAGAGGGCATTTGGATTAGATCTGCATACCAAGTCATTTGAGGCCATGCCAAAACAATAAGTATTACAAGCACTCATTTCTGTTTTACTCTGGTTATTACCTTGGATAGTAACACAAAAAGATAACATTTGTAAATTAGAGTGAATGACCAGGGAATCGCCAAAGCATCTAAGAGTTAACTGTGGATCTGCAGATCTTACACAATACTGGGGTAGCTTGTGATGTCCTGCTTTCCCTAACGAATCACAATCTGGTTGAATATGTCCTGATTGAAGTCTAAGGAGATCTTCTAAGACAGATGCTTGTAATCTCTGTTTCACTGTAGCAACATTTTAACTTGTAGAGGCCATACATTGAATCTGACATATAGTACTGCATTTGAAACCGCTACCAAGAGACCTACTTTGTTTAAAGTTTTTATATCTTTGAAACAATGGAAAGGTTGGAATAGAACCCTTGATTCTGTTCCTCTCATACTTTCTAGGTCTGCTACACATGCCAAAAAGGCTCTGGCCTATAAAGAATTTCTGGGAACAGGAGACAGGAGGAATCTTCCTCGAGGAGGGTGAGACCAAAAGCCTATGCTGTACCCCTAGGAAGCGATGTTCGGTATCTACGGATTCTGAACCAACTTCTCCCAAGCCTCCTGAAAAAAAAATCTGCAATCCACCAGTACTTCCACTGGCTTGGGGCCCCACCTTCATGAAGATTTGGAGGGGGTGGGCCTTTTGGCCTGTTCTGACTTAGTCTAGGAGGAACCAGGCTTCCTCAAGGATCTTTGCGATTCATATTGATAAAAGGAACTATATAGTGCCCAGCGGACTTAACCCTGCCCTTAGCTTTTTCATCTTGTGGCAGGAAAGCTCCCTCACCTCCACCTTCTTCTGCTTCTTCATCAGCAAGGAGATCCTGGCTTCCTGAATATTTGTATTTATAATAGAACATTTCTAAATTGCACTGTATGTGTGCAGAGTACCTAGACTTGTTGCTCCTGAGTGGTGTCTCTGATGAGCCTAAGGCCCCCTCGTAAGTACCTGCATTTAGCTTGTTGAGGTGTGATATAATTTTCATGTGAATACTCAAAAATCCAAGAATCTTATTATTAACCTTAAACCTAGGCAATGTGAGGAGTTGAGCACAAAATGTCTGTACAAGTTGCAAAGTTCCCAAGTTAGACATCTTGGAATTAGCCTTACACCTGACCAGAAGGACCTTTCCCTGTGGAAAAGCAGACCCATATCATGGTGTGAGTGAATTTGGTCCCTTAAAATGTCTATTCTCTCTTGAATATAGTATGTCATGGAGACCCTCCCCAAAAACGTATTAATCCAAATGCAAGTAAATCTCAACTTTATATGAAGAAAAATCAATCCCAGAATAAATAAAGCCCCAAATTTCTTAAACTACAATGCCTTGACTTTACAGAGGGTGCTCGATATACAGGGAGTGCAGAATTATTAGGCAAGTTGTATTTTTGAGGATTAATTTTATTATTGAACAACAACCATGTTCTCAATGAACCCAAAAAACTCATTAATATCAAAGCTGAATATTTTTGGAAGTAGTTTTTAGTTTGTTTTTAGTTATAGCTATTTTAGGGGGATATCTGTGTGTGCAGGTGACTATTACTGTGCATAATTATTAGGCAAATTAAAGGGTCAGTAACCCCACCAAATAAGGTTATATAATAATGCACACAGTGCAGAATTATATAACATTAGCCTAGTGCCACGTTTCTTAAGCAGCGTATAGCAAAGATATTTACCTACGATAATCTATTTTTCAGAACGCCGCTCCTGGTTCTACTGAGCGGGTCTGTTTTTTACCTAAGCGCATCGGGCACGCTGTCTAGTCACAGCACGCCCGATCGCGCCATTAAACTGAATGTAGCTCGCTCTCGCTACCATACCCGAGCGGGAGCGAGCACATTCAGTTTAAAGGCGCGATCGTGCGTGCTGTGACTAGACAGCGTGCCCGATGCGCTTAGGTAAAAAACAGACCCGCTCAGTAGAACCAGGAGCGGCGTTCTGAAAAATAGATTATCGTAGGTAAATATCTTTGCTATACGCTGCTTAAGAAACGTGGCACTAGGCTAATGTTATATAATTCTGCACTGTGTGCATTATTATATAACCTTATTTGGTGGGGTTACTGGCCCTTTAACAAAAAACAAATATATACCCATTTCAATTATTTATTTTTACCAGTGAAACCAATATAACATCTCAACATTCACAAATATACATTTCTGACATTCAAAAACAAAACAAAAACAAATCAGTGACCAATATAGCCACCTTTCTTTGCAAGGACACTCAAAAGCCTGCCATCCATGGATTCTGTCAGTGTTTTGATCTGTTCACCATCAACATTGCGTGCAGCAGCAACCACAGCCTCCCAGACACTGTTCAGAGAGGTGTACTGTTTTCCCTCCTTGTAAATCTCACATTTGATGATGGACCACAGGTTCTCAATGGGGTTCAGATCAGGTGAACAAGGAGGCCATGTCATTAGATTTTCTTCTTTTATACCCTTTCTTGCCAGCCACGCTGTGGAGTACTTGGACGCGTGTGATGGAGCATTGTCCTGCATGAAAATCATGTTTTTCTTGAAGGATGCAGACTTCTTCCTGTACCACTGCTTGAAGAAGGTGTCTTCCAGAAACTGGCAGTAGGACTGGGAGTTGAGCTTGACTCCATCCTCAACCCGAAAAGGCCCCACAAGCTCATCTTTGATGATACCAGCCCAAACCAGTACTCCACCTCC
This sequence comes from Bombina bombina, assembly GCF_027579735.1. Lineage (NCBI taxonomy): Eukaryota > Metazoa > Chordata > Amphibia > Anura > Bombinatoridae > Bombina > Bombina bombina. The sequence goes on from NC_069502.1 coordinate 768,884,927, forward strand.
ACCTTGCTGGCGTCTGAGTCGGACTGGAGCTCTCTGCCCTTTACCAATCCAGCCACGGGCCCATCCATCTGGCCCATCAAGACTCACTCTCATTTCATCAGTCCATAAAACCTTAGAAAAATCAGTCTTGAGATATTTCTTGGCCCAGTCTTGACGTTTCAGCTTGTGTGTCTTGTTCAGTGGTGGTCGTCTTTCAGCCTTTCTTACCTTGGCCATGTCTCTGAGTATTGCACACCTTGTGCTTTTGGGCACTCCAGTGATGTTGCAGCTCTGAAATATGGCCAAACTGGTGGCAAGTGGCATCTTGGCAGCTGCACGCTTGACTTTTCTCAGTTCATGGGCAGTTATTTTGCGCCTTGGTTTTTCCACACGCTTCTTGCGACCGTTTACTATTTTGAATGAAACGCTTGATTGTTCGATGATCACGCTTCAGAAGCTTTGCAATTTTAAGAGTGCTGCATCCCTCTGCAAGATATCTCACTATTTTTGACTTTTCTGAGCCTGTCAAGTCCTTCTTTTGACCCATATTGCCAAAGGAAAGGAAGTTGCCTAATAATTATGCACACCTGATATAGGGTGTTGATGTCATTAGACCACACCCCTTCTCATTACAGAGATGCACATCACCTAATAAGCTTAATTGGTAGTAGGCTTTCGAGCCTATACAGCTTGGAGTAAGACAACATGCATAAAGAGGATGATGTGATCAAAATACTCATTTGCCTAATAATTCTGCACTCCCTGTAGATATCTATAGATTTGCAGTTACTTAAAAACACAAAAAGTGAGATCACTGTGCCGGGTTCCCAAGACGGCAAGAAACACTGTGGTAGACCACTACCACCTATTCAAAACGTGTTTAGTTAGTAAAGACGTTATTTTGTAATACACCACTAGTATTTTTACACCTTTCTCTCCCCTAACCCCAATCCGAGTTAATGTAGAATACGACCTGTTGGGCACTGTAATTGCTTTCAATGAGTTTGCGGATCATAAAAAATGAAAGCCCAGATCTAATATGGATGGGGTGGCAGGAAGTTATTTTTTGTCATGGCTATAGTATGCCCAACTTCACCACTTTGTCCAGGCCTATCAACGTCCTTCGAAAAACTGATGCATGTCCAGTGAGCCCCTTAGGGTAACACTTCCTTTACAGCAGAAATTCCTCATAGGCGAGTTGGAAAGTTCTCTCCCCTTGTATGTAAAAGGCTGGCATAGGGATCTATGATATGAGTTAGATTGCAAGGAGTAGAACAACATTTTTGAAAGCACTAGGAAATCTTCAACATCTCCACAAATTTTAGAGCAGAATTTTAAAATAATTACTAGGTGGTATCTCGACCTCTCTTGTCTTAAAGATTTATAGGGGGCCTCAGGGAGTTGCTGGCAGTATGTGGGGAAATCGGCACCATGTTACATCTTGGTGGGCGTGCAATAAGTTGACACCCTTTTAGAGAGTTGTAGAGAGTTTTCTCAAGTACCTTGCTGGGGAGGCCTCCTCTCTAACTCCCAAAGTAGCCCTTTAAAATTACACCACAAAAAAATCTTATGAAATATCAGACACACCTTATTCCAGATAGGACGGAATGGGGCAAGATCCCTCATAGCTAGAAATTAGAACACCCAGTATGTTCAAATAGAGCAGGGATGGCTGGATAGAACCACAGAACTCAATTCAGAAAAACTTAGTTACTATAAAAGACTCAAACCAAAGCAGTTCCAGGATATTACAGTTTATTGAAAGCAGTTCAGGGGGTATTCTAAGAACTTCTAAGGGAAATCTCATTCCACATTCAGGCTCTGTATAAATTTCTAGGCACAGCGTTCTTGTTCTTCTTTCATAATGCTCTCTCTCCTCTACTTATTCTTTTTTCCTTTCCCTTCTTTGTGCTCTTACTGATTCACTTCACTTTTCCCACATTTTACCTTTGTAAACCTATTTCTAGAAATAGGCCTAAAGATAATATTCTGACATGGTTTAACACACGTTAAACTTATGGACTGAGCTCTCACTTTGCAAAGCATTTACCCTGTTATATTATTATTAAGTTTCTTAAAGGACCAGTCAACACAGTAGATATGCATAATCAACAAATGCAAGATAACAAGACAATGCAATAGCATTTAGTCTCAACTTAAAATGGAGTAGTAGATTTTTTTTCTGACAATTTAAAAAAAGTTGTCTATTTCCACTCCCCCTGTACCAATAGGATTTTTAAAAATAAATAAAATGCTTTTCGAGAAAAAAAAAAAAAATGTTAAAGTGATAGAAATTGGAAAAAAGCATAAATGCTTTTATTAATGCATGTTTAAACATTTTTGCAATATACTTGAAGACATCATTTGTGTCATACAAGCCACCACTGACTTTTTGATTAGGTGTGGTGTTTTTATATTGGTTCAGGGGCCTCACAGGATATGACTAGACGGATTTATGCTAATAGAAGAATATTGCTAAAATGCTATTTCACATCGAAATGCACATTTTGTTTTTGACTTCTCTATCCCTTAAAGAAACATTACAATCCTGAAATAAGGATTTTTTTTTTATTTTTTTTTTTCAATTATGTAGAATGGCTGCAATGTTTATTTCTTTGGTAAATTAAAGGAACATTGTAGTCAAAATTAAACGTTCATGATTCAGATAGAGCATGCAATTTTAAGCAACTTTCTAATTTACTCCTATTATCATTTTTTCTCCGTTCTCTTGGTATCTTTATTTGAATGTAAGCTTAGGAGCCGGACCATTTTTGGTTCAGCCCCCTGGGACAGCAAGCGCTACGCAGGTGCTGAACCAAAAATGGGCAGGCTTCTGTGCTTACATTCTTGCTTTTTCAAATAAAGATACCAAGAGAACAAAGAAAATTTGATAATAGGAGTCGATTTGAAAGTTGCTTAAAATTTCATGCTCTATCTGAATCATGAAAGTTGACTAGATTAGAGTATTTCTTTAATTCCATCAATTCATTCACAATATCATGCAATCCTAGAGGTTATTGTGATATTTTGTGCATTTTTTCTATCTAGAATTATATTATCACATATTCTTGGTTCTGTAGTTCTCAAAACTGTGAATTTGTGTCTGCAGAAATAACCCTTCTTCACAACAAACAAGGTTATATAATAAAACATACAAAGTTGAGAAATAAACATAAACAGAACATTTTTCGTTCATGATTCAGATAGAGAATACTATTTTAAACAACTTTCCAATTTACTTCTATTGTCAAATTGTCTTTGTTTACACTTATTCTTTGTTGATAAGCAGGAAGGTGAGTTCAGGAGTGTGCCCGTGTCTGCAGCACTATGTGGCATCAGTTTTGCAACAAGCAAGAGCACTAGACGGCAGCACTATTTCCTGTCATGTGGTGCCTGTGCAGATATCTCTTCAACAAAGAATAACATGAGAACAGCACAAATTTGATAAATAGAAGTAAAACTTTTTAAAAATAGTTTTCTCTATCTGAAACCTGAAATCAAATCATTTGGGTTGGAAGGAGCAGCAACGCACTACTGTTTTTTTTTTTAGTTCAGTATCCCTTTAAGGAACACAGAACCCAAAATGTTTATTTCATAATTCAGATAGAGACTACAATTTTAAACAACTTTCCAATTTACTTCTATTATCTAATTTATTTTGTTCTCCTGGACAGTTATGAGTTATACATGTTGAAGGGTGCGCAGAAGGGCACATGCATTGCACTCCTGGGCAGCACACTAATAGTGACCCTGGACAGCACTATTCATGTTCCTCCCTGCACACCCTGCTGCATGCGTAATTCATAAGTGTCCAAGAAAACATGGCTGAGGTGGCAACCCTAATTCAGGCGCCATCAGTGTTTTCAAGAAGATGTAGAGCAATTTTTTATTTAGTGAATTTATATTTAAATGTTTATTTATTTTAGTTTTGTAAAGTGCACTTTATAGACTCTTTAAAAAAAAAAAATTCTTTTACTTAATTTCTGTTTCTTTATATGTATAGTTCATTTATATGTGTATACGATTTAAAAAGCATTAGAAAATTACCTTAGATTCCAAGTAAACACCAGCCAGAGACATTTTTGAAATCTTGTAAAGGCAAATGGACAGCGATATTGCGCACAGCACAAAGAGACTATCGTTAATGGCGACTCTGATGGACACAATGACTTTTGTCTCTGCGTATTCTGTCTTTACCAGTATTGCACAGGTGAGGTTCACCACCAAGAAAATTGCACTGATGATTAGGAATACCAAATACAGGGGTAGCCTGGAAAACAAATATCTCCCATTAATGTATTGTAAACCATATAGCGAATGCATTAAATGGATATAAAGCAGTGCTCCTTTAGTTAAAAAATAAATAAATCAAAGTAAGCAGAAAAAGAATAAACAGATCGTGTTAAACAAGTTGTTTGCTGGTTTTATTTGCACTTAGAAATTCTGTAATGTAACATTTTTTCAGGAAAAGTCCTCTGAGTGTCATGGTATGGCTGAGTGGCATTGGATATCACATAATTCAATATCTCATCTAGCTAATATCTACTATGAATTGATTTAGCTGCATTGTGAACAAACACTGGAATGGGTGATATCAACCCCTCCCTCTTATTCTCAACTACAGACTTGTAGAACAAAAGAAATAGACAGGACTTCTAAAAAGAACAAACATTGGTCCCAAACTATAAGAGATAATGTCACATCTCAAGAGCCTTTGATCACGGTCTCAGAAGAGAGGTAATTTCTAATGAATTATTGTTGTATATCCTTCCCAGATTGAAATCTCTAAATTAATTTAGCCTTTGAAGCTCATAACTCCACATGGGGTTATTACATTGGCCTGATAATTAACCAAGTCTGGATGCATCCTGGGATGTTGGAGACAAGATTCTCTACATAAGTCAGATATGCAAATGAAATTCTGAGGATATAGTAATTAGCACAGGCCTGTTAATTGCCCCTAAACTCAGATACACATCACACTGGCTAAGCAGAAACATTTTAAAGTACAACTTATGTTTAAATTTCAAATAAAATATACCTTAGTATTGTATACAAATTTATATAATTGTGGATCTGAGATGAATAGCCTGACAATAACATATTAGATAAGTATTTGCTAAATTTAATAAGTAGCTATGTAATCAATTAAAAATGTTTAACCAACTTACTTCAGAATAACAACATTGTTTCTTTCATTTCAGACCGAGGAGAAAACGGTAAATTGTCCCAGAAATTATATATAAATTGTGTTTTTCATGCACTCAAAATGATACTGTCAAGAGATGTATTGAATGTGAAATGTGCTGTGTTTGTGTTGGTATGGGATGATAACCAGATGCAACTTTGAAGGCATTTTCTAAAATATTATAGGATTGAAGTATGCTCATGTTTAGTCTCTATAGATACATGATAAGTCATATTAGATGGGACAGACATGTGACCAGACAGGTTTATTAATATCAAGAAATAATGAATATACTAAATTATATATATGTATGAGAATCTGTATGTACTGTTAGCTGTGTTGATGATGAGACTACATTTATAATTGTCTGCTGCCACCTATAGTTCAAAGATGGTATTGTAACCAAAAGGTATTTAGAATCAGGGAGGCGTTTCCCAAATAAAACATAATTTATGTAAGAACTTACCTGATAAATTCATTTCTTTCATATTAACAAGAGTCCATGAGCTAGTGACGTATGGGATATACATTCCTACCAGGAGGGGCAAAGTTTCCCAAACCTTAAAATGCCTATAAATACACCCCTCACCACACCCACAAATCAGTTTAACGAATAGCCAAGAAGTGGGGTGATAAGAAAAAGTGCGAAGCATATAAAATAAGGAATTGGAATAATTGTGCTTTATACAAAAAAATCATAACCACCACAAAAAAGGGTGGGCCTCATGGACTCTTGTTAATATGAAAGAAATGAATTTATCAGGTAAGTTCTTACATAAATTATGTTTTCTTTCATGTAATTAACAAGAGTCCATGAGCTAGTGACGTATGGGATAATGACTACCCAAGATGTGGATCTTTCCACACAAGAGTCACTAGAGAGGGAGGGATAAAATAAAGACAGCCAATTCCTGCTGAAAATAATCCACACCCAAAATAAAGTTTAACAAAAAACATAAGCAGAAGATTCAAACTGAAACCGCTGCCTGAAGAACTTTTCTACCAAAAACTGCTTCAGAAGAAGAAAATACATCAAAATGGTAGAATTTAGTAAAAGTATGCAAAGAAGACCAAGTTGCTGCTTTGCAGATCTGGTCAACCGAAGCTTCATTCCTAAACGCCCAGGAAGTAGATACTGACCTAGTAGAATGAGCTGTAATTCTTTGAGGCGGAGTTTTACCCGACTCAACATAGGCAAGATGAATTAAAGATTTCAACCAAGATGCCAAAGAAATGGCAGAAGCTTTCTGGCCTTTCCTAGAACCGGAAAAGATAACAAATAGACTAGAAGTCTTACGGAAAGATTTCGTAGCTTCAACATAATATTTCAAAGCTCTAACAACATCCAAAGAATGCAATGATTTCTCCTTAGAATTCTTAGGATTAGGACACAATGAAGGAACCACAATTTCTCTACTAATGTTGTTGGAATTCACAACTTCAGGTAAAAATTCAAAAGAAGTTCGCAACACCGCCTTATCCTGATGAAAAATCAGAAAAGGAGACTCACACGAAAGAGCAGATAATTCAGAAACTCTTCTAGCAGAAGAGATGGCCAAAAGGAACAAAACTTTCCAAGAAAGTAATTTAATGTCCAATGAATGCATAGGTTCAAACGGAGGAGCTTGAAGAGCTCCCAGAACCAAATTCAAACTCCAAGGAGGAGAAATTGACTTAATGACAGGTTTTATACGAACCAAAGCTTGTACAAAACAATGAATATCAGGAAGAATAGCAATCTTTCTGTGAAAAAGAACAGAAAGAGCAGAGATTTGTCCTTTCAAAGAACTTGCGGACAAACCCTTATCCAAACCATCCTGAAGAAATTGTAAAATTCTCGGTATTCTAAAAGAATGCCAAGAAAAATGATGAGAAAGACACCATGAAATATAAGTCTTCCAGACTCTATAATATATCTCTCGAGATACAGATTTACGAGCCTGTAACATAGTATTAATCACGGAGTCAGAGAAACCTCTATGACCAAGAATCAAGCGTTCAATCTCCATACCTTTAAATTTAAGGATTTCAGATCCGGATGGAAAAAAGGACCTTGTGACAGAAGGTCTGGTCTTAACGGAAGAGTCCATGGCTGGCAAGATGCCATCCGGACAAGATCCGCATACCAAAACCTGTGAGGCCATGCCGGAGCTATTAGCAGAACAAACGAGCATTCCCTCAGAATCTTGGAGATTACTCTTGGAAGAAGAACTAGAGGCGGAAAGATATAGGCAGGATGATACTTCCAAGGAAGTGATAATGCATCCACTGCCTCCGCCTGAGGATCCCGGGATCTGGACAGATACCTGGGAAGTTTCTTGTTTAGATGAGAGGCCATCAGATCTATCTCTGGGAGCCCCCACAATTGAACAATCTGAAGAAATACCTCTGGGTGAAGAGACCATTCGCCCGGATGCAACGCTTGGCGACTGAGATAATCCGCTTCCCAATTGTCTACACCTGGGATATGAACCGCAGAGATTAGACAGGAGCTGGATTCCGCCCAAACCAAAATGCGAGATACTTCTTTCATAGCCAGAGGACTGTGAGTCCCTCCTTGATGATTGATGTATGCCACAGTTGTGACATTGTCTGTCTGAAAACAAATGAACGATTCTCTCTTCAGAAGAGGCCAAAACTGAAGAGCTCTGAAAATTGCACGGAGTTCCAAAATATTGATCGGTAATCTCACCTCCTGAGATTCCCAAACTCCTTGTGCCGTCAGAGATCCCCACACAGCTCCCCAACCTGTGAGACTTGCATCTGTTGAAATTACAGTCCAGGTCGGAAGAACAAAAGAAGCCCCCTGAATTAAACGATGGTGATTTGTCCACCACGTTAGAGAGTGTCGAACAATCGGTTTTAAAGATATTAATTGAGATATCTTCGTGTAATCCCTGCACCATTGGTTCAGCATACAGAGCTGAAGAGGTCGCATGTGAAAACGAGCAAAGGGGATCGCGTCCGATGCAGCAGTCATAAGACCTAGAATTTCCATGCATAAGGCTACCGAAGGGAATGATTGTGACTGAAGGTTTCGACAAGCTGTAATCAATTTTAGACGTCTCTTGTCTGTTAAAGACAGAGTCATGGACACTGAATCTATCTGGAAACCCAGAAAGGTTACCCTTGTTTGAGGAATCAAAGAACTTTTTGGTAAATTGATCCTCCAACCATGATCTTGAAGAAACAACACAAGTCGATTCGTATGAGACTCTGCTAAATGTAAAGACGGAGCAAGTACCAAGATATCGTCCAAATAAGGAAATACCACAATACCCTGTTCTCTGATTACAGACAGAAGGGCACCGAGAATCTTTGTGAAAATTCTTGGAGCTGTAGCAAGGCCAAACGGTAGAGCCACAAATTGGTAATGCTTGTCTAGAAAAGAGAATCTCAGGAACTGATAATGATCTGGATGAATCGGAATATGCAGATATGCATCCTGTAAATCTATTGTGGACATATAATTCCCTTGCTGAACAAAAGGCAATATAGTCCTTACAGTTACCATCTTGAACGTTGGTATCCTTACATAACGATTCAATAATTTTAGATCCAGAACTGGTCTGAAGGAATTCTCCTTCTTTGGTACAATGAAGAGATTTGAATAAAACCCCATCCCCTGTTCCGGAACTGGAACTGACATAATTACTCCAGCCAACTCTAGATCTGAAACACAATTCAGAAATGCTTGAGCTTTCACTGGATTTACTGGGACATGGGAAAGAAAAAATCTCTTTGCAGGAGGTCTCATCTTGAAACCAATTCTGTACCCTTCTGAAACAATGTTCTGAATCCAAAGATTGTGAACAGATTTGATCCAAATTTCTTTGAAAAAACGTAACCTGCCCCCTACCAGCTGAACTGGAATGAGGGCCGTACCTTCATGTGAACTTAGAAGCAGGCTTTGCCTTTCTAGCAGGCTTGGATTTATTCCAGACTGGAGATGGTTTCCAAACTGAAACTGCTCCTGAGGACGAAGGATCAGGCTTTTGTTCTTTGTTGAAACGAAAGGAACGAAAACGATTGTTAGCCCTGTTTTTACCTTTAGACTTTTTATCCTGTGGTAAAAAAGTTCCTTTCCCACCAGTAACAGTTGAAATAATAGAATCCAACTGAGAACCAAATAATTTGTTTCCCTGGAAAGAAATGGAAAGTAGAGTTGATTTAGAAGCCATATCAGCATTCCAAGTCTTAAGCCATAAAGCTCTTCTGGCTAAGATAGCCAGAGACATAAATCTAACATCAACTCTAATAATATCAAAAATGGCATCACAGATGAAATTATTAGCATGCTGGAGAAGAATAATAATATCATGAGAATCACGATTTGATACTTGTTGCGCTAGAGTTTCCAACCAAAAAGTTGAAGCTGCAGCAACATCAGCCAAAGATATAGCAGGTCTAAGAAGATTACCTGAACATAGATAAGCTTTTCTTAGAAAAGATTCAATTTTTCTATCTAAAGGATCCTTAAACGAGGTACCATCTGACGTAGGAATGGTAGTACGTTTAGCAAGGGTAGAAATAGCCCCATCAACTTTAGGGATTTTGTCCCAAAATTCTAACCTGTCAGGCGGAACAGGATATAATTGCTTAAAACGTTTAGAAGGAGTAAATGAATTACCCAATTTATCCCATTCCTTAGCAATTACTGCAGAAATAGCATTAGGAACAGGAAAGACTTCTGGAATAACCGCAGGAGCTTTAAAAACCTTATCCAAACGTATAGAATTAGTATCAAGAGGACTAGAATCCTCTATTTCTAAAGCAATTAGTACTTCTTTAAGTAAAGAGCGAATAAATTCCATCTTAAATAAATATGAAGATTTATCAGCATCAATCTCTGAGACAGAATCCTCTGAACTAGAAGAGTCCAAAGAATCAGAATGATGGTGTTCATTTAAAAATTCATCTGTAGAGAGAGAAGATTTAAAAGACTTTTTACGTTTACTAGAAGGAGAAATAACAGACAAAGCCTTCTTTATGGATTCAGAAACAAAATCTCTTATGTTATCAGGAACATTCTGCACCTTAGATGTTGAGGGAACTGCAACAGGCAATGGTACATCACTAAAGGAAATATTATCTGCTTTAACAAGTTTGTCATGACAATTATTACAAACAACAGCTGGAGAAATAGCTACCAAAAGTTTACAGCAGATACACTTAGCTTTGGTAGATCCAGCAGGCAGTGGTTTTCCTGTAGTATCTTCTGGCTCAGATGCAACGTGAGACATCTTGCAATATGTAAGAGAAAAAACAACATATAAAGCAAAATAAATCAAATTCCTTATAAGACAGTTTCAGGAATGGGAAAAAAATGCCAAACATCAAGCTTCTAGCAACCAGAAGCAAAATGAAAATGAGACTGAAATAATGTGGAGACAAAAGCGACGCCCATATTTTTTGGCGCCAAATAAGACGCCCACATTATTTGGCGCCTAAATGCTTTTGGCGCCAAAAATGACGCCACATCCGGAACGCCAACATTTTTGGCGCAAAATAACGTCAAAAAATGACGCAACTTCCGGCGACACGTATGACGCCGGAAACGGAAATGAATTTTTGCGCCAAAAAAATCCGCGCCAAAAATGACGCAATAAAATGAAGCATTTTCAGCCCCCGCGAGCCTAACAGCCCACAGGGAAAAAAGTCAAATTTTTGAGGTAAGACAAAATATGATAATTTAAAGCATAATCCCAAATATGAAACTGACTGTCTGGAAATAAGGAAAGTTGAACATTCTGAGTCAAGGCAAATAAATGTTTGAATACATATATTTAGAACTTTATAAATAAAGTGCCCAACCATAGCTTAGAGTGTCACAGAAAATAAGACTTACTTACCCCAGGACACTCATCTACATGTTTGTAGAAAGCCAAACCAGTACTGAAACGAGAATCAGTAGAGGAAATGGTAAATATAAGAGTATATCGTCGATCTGAAAAGGGAGGTAAGAGATGAATCTCTACGACCGATAACAGAGAACCTTATGAAATAGACCCCGTAGAAGGAGATCACTGCATTCAATAGGCAATACTCTCCTCACATCCCTCTGACATTCACTGCACGCTGAGAGGAAAACCGGGCTCCAACTTGCTGCGGAGCGCATATCAACGTAGAATCTAGCACAAACTTACTTCACCACCTCCCTTGGAGGCAAAGTTTGTAAAACTGATTTGTGGGTGTGGTGAGGGGTGTATTTATAGGCATTTTAAGGTTTGGGAAACTTTGCCCCTCCTGGTAGGAATGTATATCCCATACGTCACTAGCTCATGGACTCTTGTTAATTACATGAAAGAAATAATGATATGTACAGATCCAAGGATGAATCAGGGACAAGCATCAATAAGGGCCTATCCAATTCTTGTGGAAATGATTAAAAAAAAAAGGAGGGGCTTTATCTTTGATAAGCACCCACAGACACGAGAAAAAAAAGGACAGACTAAAAGAAGCATACGTTTTGGAGAGGAAAATACACAGGCTTTGTGCCAAGTATATTCTCTGCCATTTTGGGACACTTTATTGAATAAAGGAAGATAAACAATTTAGAGGTCTGTACCTTTGCACATAGTGGAAAAATCCTTCTTAGATGACCCACAAGAAATTCTGGAAACTGAATAATTATTTGGTTATGTGTTAACGTATGACTGACTATAATTTAATATTTGAAAGCAAATACATTCATTGTTGCTACAGTAATTGAAGCTGGTTATTTTAAAAGGGCACTTTGTATTTTAAGCTTTTGCTCATAATCTAGTGTAGTCTAAAACTAGTCATATTTAGGGCTAAGTAATTCATTTGCTAGATAAAGGTCTTTTGTATTTCATATCTCTAAGTCAGGCTTATTATTGTAAGTGAATCTCTCTGGTGTGTATACATATACTGTATATATATATATATATAAGAATTTGTCTTATTGTAGCTAAATAAGAGGTTATTTCAGGTCACACATATTGGCATATATATTGACTGTCTGCATTAATAATATGTACAACCTCTGGTATTTTATTGTGGTATTTTAATGCGATTCATTGTGAGCAAAGTTAAATTTTAAAGGTATATCTTTTATGATCTTTTTAAAGAATATTCTAACAGCACAAGTGTGTATAATTTGATTCATAATCTGGTCTCTACATAAATATATTGCAATGTGTACATAAATTTGAACTAATCTAAAGAATTTAGGAATAAATATTCATTTCAATTGTTTCTTATATACATTTTAATTGGAGGTTATTTTAAAGAATAAATAAATTGTATTATAACCCTGCTATATACTCACGTGAGCATGGGCAATAATCAATCTCCTAACAACACTTCAAAGAAAAAATTGCTCCTTTGCTTTTCTGTAGAAACCACCGCCCCCTTTTTTTTTTTTTTTAGGGCTGTGACAAGTAGTAATGGAACCTTCACAAATTAAAGGGACATGAAACTCAAAACATTTATTTTATTATCCAGACAGAGCATATCATTTTAAACAACTTTTGCAATTTACTTCTATTATCAAAACTGCTTCATTCTCTTGGTATATTTTGCTGAAGGAGCAGCAATGCATTACTGGGAGCTAGCTGAACACATTGGGTAAACCAATGACAGGAAGAATATATGTGCAGCTACCAATCAGCAGCTAGTTCTCAGTAATTATTTGCTGCTTCTGAGCCTACCTAAGTATACTTTTCAGCAAAGGATATAAAGAGAATTAAGCAAATTGCTGATATGAGTAAATTGGAAAGTTGCTTAAAATTAGATGCTCCGTCTAAATCATTGGGTTTCATGTCTCCAAGTTAAAACAAGAAATAAAATGTAAAACCCTTTTAAAATTATGAATAATACATATTGCAATTATTTATTTTAATTATATCCCTCTGCTTAATGCTATTTTTATTACTACATTAAAACAGACTGTTTAATATCCCTTTCAACAAATGACAATAAGGGAAAATGAAAACACAGTCACTGATACTGGAGCTAAGTGTACCCTCCCAGTAAAAAGAATATGCAGCATTACAACTAATATTATTTAAAATCATTTTAAATGTACACAGCAATGTTAATAAAATGATCTAATTAATTATAGATTTAGTAATAGTGTTAAAGGGATACTAAACCCATCATTTTTCTTTCATGATTCAGATAGCACATGGAGTTTTAAGCAGCTTTCTAATTTACTCATATTATCAATTTTTCTTCGTTCTCTTACTATTTTTATTTGAAAAGCAAGAATGTAAGCTTAGGAGCAGGCCCATTTTTGGTTCGGCACCTGGTTTGCGCTTGCTAAATGTACCCACCAATCAGCAAGCGCTATCCAGGGTGGGAAACCAAAAATGGGCCGGCTTCTTAGCTTATATTCCTGCTTTTTCAAAAAACAATAGCAAGAGAAAGAAGAAAAATTTATAATAGGAGTAAATAGCTTAAAATTGCATGCTCTATCATGAAAGAAAAAATTTGGGTTTAGTGTCCCTTTAACGTTATGATCTTGCACTGCCGAACTTGCGCTGAGAAGGATTTGTGGCTACATGCCGGTCAGCCTATTTTTTTGTCTGATATTGCACTGTATTTTACCCTCTGGGTGAGGACACCCTGCAAAAGTATGAATAAAGTTTAATTTTTACCTTATCCACAGTGCTCCTAGCAACTTTTTGTACATGCATCTGCCACCCTTAATTATAACTTACAAGTTGCACTTTAACTATGGTTTTAACCTCTTTCTGGGGTTTACATATAATGTTACCAAGGGATATTCATGCAATAATAAAAACATCATCTTCCTTTAAGATACCATATAAAATAAAAATAATTCTGATTTACTTTGAAATGCATAAGAAATACATTATCCCAGTATCATGCAGTTGATTACTTGTAGTTACCTTAAACTTATTGAAGTTGTTCTCTTGGCTCTATATATTTACTTATACAGTATTAATAAACTACTACACAATATGAAATTATCTGATTATGCCTAATCGCTTGTCTTCATATGAAAGGTAACAAAAAGATGAAAAAAAGCATGAAGAGACAACTTTATTCTCTATCTGGGCCTGGTTTTCTAAAGCTCTCTAGTCTGCAAGACCCCTCCGGGATTGTTTTAAAGACCATTTATTCATTGGGAACTGTGTATCTCATTAAAGGGGGTTCAGCAATATTTTTTTATGTGAAGAAGAGACACTTTACAATATACTACACAGTAATATAAGCTGATGGTTTCTCTCCACATTTTTTCAGAATTCAGCTTTCTGTCTCCAGTGGTTTGGATATATCTGAAATGATTTACCTACTACTAGTAGCTTCGGAAGTCAATGAGATGGGAAGTCCTCATTTTCCCTTGGACATTACACTTACCTCATAGGACTAAGGTTTCCAAGTAGGACTAAATAACTACAAGGGTAGGACCTTACGCAACCAGAACATCTGACATAGAACTGTGCAAGAGAACTTATTATATCAACCAATACAGATCTATCTATCTATCTATCTATTGGGTTCTTGTAAAGCGTGGCTATTCACCCGTAAGGGTCTCAAGGCGCTGAGACCCTTACAGATACCCTTACAGATACAAATATTATGTCTCTGCACCCTCAACTTGTTGACTGTAAGCTCTCCGGAGCAGGGTCTGATTCCTCCTGTACTAGATTTGTTTAGTATCTTATCACAAATCCTTGACTGTATACCCCTGTCTCCATACCCAGCAATACGGAATTTTGCGGCGCTATACAAATAAAATTATAATAATACGAGGGTAAACGTGTATTATAGTACTCTAACATCACTACATATCATGTTTTACATGATTTTAACTTGGATTAATTAATTCTGCACTAGTGTTGTTTTGTGGTGGGATAGGACAGGAGAGCCTGGGCAGCATTGTCTGCAGACATCAATGTACAACATTTAGGAAGAATATATTTTTTCACACATTTTTCTATTCTACTAATTGAGACTTTTAAATAATCACACACAAACAAAATACATGTACACAAAAAAACTTCAAGAGCTTGCTGCATTTTCACTGCATTCTTACCTGTATTTTAGCAGCTCTG